>NW_015625581.1:600580-605386 GCF_001515625.1 Sinocyclocheilus rhinocerous
TAGGGTAAGGGGTCTAAAAATCTAAATTGCATATTAATAAAATGATAAAAATGCATATTCGCTATAAAATGGGTAGGTTTAGGTTTGGGGGTAGGTTAAGGGGTCTAAAAATCTAATCGCTTATTGATTAAATGATAAAAAATGCACTGATACGAATGTCTTAATGATATAAAAGATACGTAAATATTTGTATGTTTTTTAGCTAAAAATACGTAGCGATTTGTACGTTTTAAACGTTGAAATACGTCTAAATTGTACGTTTTAGCATTAATAAAAATTTACGTTTTGTGCTTGTAAATGTTACGTATTAATACCTACGTATAAACATGAGACCAGGCTGCCTATTTATACATGTACAGAAACAGAACTAGAATTTTTCATTAACATTACAATAATATTGCAAAGATGATTTGGAACAAATGAAAGGCACAAAATGTAAACCATCCTTGTTTTTACAGAACTCTTTGACTTGTAGATTTGTAAATTCTACAGTAAATATGAGAATATTATATCAAAGTTTAAGAAGCAGAGCACAGATACAGATATTGAAACATAAACAATTAAACTAAATCTGATCTCCCTTAAAAATAACTTTTGCACTGTGGTGTAATCTGTGCAAACAACAGATAAACCATGTAGGCAACTTTTTGATTGTTTGGTTACTAAAACATTTTGTTCTTGTCTTTACCAAGAGTCTACATGATTTCCTCTTGTTTGACAGGTTATAGGCATAGGCGTAATTTGCGGGTGGGACGGGTGGGACATGTCCCCACCACTTTTCAAAGCAAAGTTACGCCACTGGTTATAGGTTAAATAAAGACATCCCAGAATTACTTTGTGTACCATCTGTCAGTCTCCTGCTATTGTGTCTTCGTTTCTAACTTCTAATTTAGCTGTTGTCCACCTAGAGACCGTGTTTGCTGATCCCACCAATCCACACCTGTCCCCACACAGGTTAATTAAAGGATAGGAGTAATTGGTCCACTGTGAAGGATCCCAAATTGTGTGAACTGTCAAACAACCAACACATTAAAAGGGAGCATCTACTGAGCATCTTAAACTGAAGCTCATCTAATACCCAATAGTAATTATGGCTGATGCTACAACTGGCCAAGAATGAGAAACATATATTGTGTTAACATATGATAAGTGCAATGATCTTGAAATGAATTATAATCAAGCTTTATATTTAATGGTGCTTAATTCAAGGAGGTCTATAATACCTTGAGCTATTCATCCTTATGGTGTAGTTACAGCATCCCACCCGCAGGGACTAACTAGATCATGCTAACCAGCTAACCCCTGGTCTTTTAGTGCTATTAGCGTTAATGTGATTTAACCAAGTAGGACATGCTACTGGATCAAGATGCTTGTTGATCTTAGAGCAGCATCCCTGTGAACCGATCAGTAGGTATAGGTTTAGATTTTGTCTGAGACATTCTTATCAACCAATCCTTTCCCACTGATTTTAAGGGCAGGTTATGGTAAAGGATAGAAATTAGTTGTACTATATTCTCTCTTCTCCCTTTTTCTCCTCTAAAAATGTATAGTTGTTTTTTTTCCATTGAGTATTTTATATTTATATCTTTTGCTTTCTCTTCCTTCTTTGTCCCTGTGATGAAGTTAACTGAAATTGATTGTACAACAACAACAATAATAATAATAATAGAGCATTGTGGAATAAAGAAAACAAATAGTACAGCAAACAAAGAAACAAAATGCATTTTGGAGTATTTTTGATCTGTCCAAATGTTAGAAGTTAGAAGTAAAAGAACTGTTTCTCACATAAAAAGGATTGATGGATTGTTTCACATAGAATACATTTTAGGTTTTTGCACATTTATATACAATAAAGCCACTGAATTGTGATAGAGTCTTTGGTATCGCATATGTTCTGAATGAGATTAGATCCAGACACATATTTGATTATTTTGGGCATGTGCATCTGTAGGAATAAGCATTAATGCTTGCTGCGCATTTGCAATCTTGGTAGCCAGGAGCTTCATCAGAAAAACCTCTTCGCAATTTAGAGGCTCTTCACGGGCAGAAACCTATCAGAACGCAACTCTAGCAACCTAATGTCAGTGAAGCAATGAATATTCAGGCTCATGCTCCACTTCCCATTCTTTCTGGCAGGAGAAGGCCTTATAGCTCTGAGATCGCAAAGCCACTCATTACTAGTGCCGTGCAGCCAGACTTATGGCCATGCACTTAGACAGGAAGAGACTGTCTATACAACATATAAAGCGAACAACTACAGTTTGTTTAGATTTTATATGGAGCTTAGTGGGCAGCATGAAAGGGGATGTCTAATGCTATTTCATGCATTCTGACTTATTTACACTGTTAAAGAGTTGGATTCTCATGCAAAATATGACCAAAGTCTCAAAAAAACAAGTTGGATGTATGACACTCCTTCAGGGTTTGTATAAGTTTTTTTTTTTTCTTTCTCGAGCATGGCCCTTCATGAGGTCATAAAGGGCAAAATTCCTTGTATGGACACTTTTACCGAAAGTTCTTCTGGAAAAGCACACACATCAACCAGAGTGAGAGCGAGAGCCCGCCCATCAACATGTTTCATTCGTTAATTCGTTAGCCATAGTTATTTTGTGTCAATTAAGTTTTTGTTCATTTTAATTATGTCAATGTCACAGATTGCAGGCAATCGCAACACAAAAGCTTTGTGTGCTGGTTACTCTTTAGCTCCGCCCACGGCACGCCTCTGCGTACTCTGCGACTGTTTTTGGAGAGAAGCGTAAAGCTGTATCTTTCTTTTATAAATGAAATACAACTATATACTCTTTGGAAGGATGAAGGATGCAAGTTATGAAGTTATGAAGGATGCAATACTACTCTATAGGTACTCAAGATTACATGTGATTGACAGAAACTGTGTGTCCACTCTAACTGAAATTGGTATTGTATTGTATTGTATTATTTTATTTTATTTTATTTTATTTTATTTTATTAATAATAGCAGAGCATTGTGGAATAGAGAAAACTAATTATGCAGGACATACATTTGATTATGAATATTTAAGAATTTTTTATCTGTCCAGAAGTGATTTTTATTACGAAAAACAAATCACATATAATATAATATAATTGTTAGAAATCATTAACAACGGTCCCTCTAGATTCTCTTTGCCACCTCAGATATTCTCAATCCCTCAAAGTGGATATAACGGCCGGGAAGTAAGAAAACACACATTCATATGTATTCTCAATACTTCAACTTTATTCATAGATACAAAGATATTATATAGGCATATGTCGAGGGGAGTTTCAACCCTTTAACCAATGAGGATATAGATGACATACATATAGGATCTAATATAATATAATATAATATAATATAATATAATATTGAGTGAATGATTCAATGACTCACTCATAAAGACAAAGTCTCTTGTTTCAAACCTGAATGAACTAGTGTTTTTGAAGAAATAATTCAATGACTCTCTTATAAAGACAGTCCCTTGTTGCCACCTACAAGCGTAACGATTTAACCTGCAGAAAGTGTCACTGAAAAACAGTGACTAATACACAGAAAGCTTGTCTTAATTTTAGTAAACACTGCTGATAAGAAGGTCAGCCGAACCACCTGTTGATTGAAGAATAATAGTCTTTGTCTATTATTTTTGCCCAAGTGACTGTGTCACAGTGAACTCTATCATACATCCAAAACATCAATTTAAATTTGAAAATTTATCTACAGAGAGAGAGGAATGTATCAAAGCAAAGCGTAGAGTGACCGAGTAGCAGAGTGGAACCCCTGCGAAGAAAGCACTTAGCTCTAGTTCACAACAAAAATGGATAAAGTAGAAATATCTCGCCTTGCATGCCACCATCTTTGAACATCAAGACAAAAGTGGTGCACACAGTGGCAACCTCTTGAAATCACAGTTGGTGAATCTGAAGTCTAATATGACTGTCCATAGTTCTATGAATGCCTGTTGGGATATCCAGATATAGATAAATGCAGTGAAGCATCTTAATTAATTTCCTTTAGGCTTCAAGCGTCAAATCAAACACTTCTGAGTAAACAGCAAGCTCACAGTTATACATGCTATGTGTCAAAATGTGCTTAACCCAACATTTACTGCAAATAGAGGATTTTAACCAGGCTTAAACATCATTAGCACTTAAGCACTATTAGTATCATTTCTAATGCAATTAGAGAGAATATAACTCCAAAATAGATAAATATAAATGGAAAAATGATATCCATATTGTACCCAGATAGCAAAATTCCTGAGGCCCAGATCAGGCCCACACCTGACACTTTCATCTGGCCCATAACACCTTGTTTTGGCCCACATACTATGTAGAATTTTAGCATTTGTGTGGTCCACTCCTGTTTGCCAAATTTGGGCCACAAGCAAGCCAAAGGAAGGCCGCATGTCAGCCATGACAATAAATAAATAAAATAAAGTAGAACTGACCGAAATCTGCGCCACATTTATTTTAATTCTGGCCCAGATCCAACACCTTGCTCCGGCCCATAAACTGCGTGGAATAATGGCATTTGGGCAGTCCAATTCTGTTTGCCAGATTTGGGCCTCAAGTAAGCCTTAGCATTGCTGCATGTAAGCCAACCAAGTCAACAATACTCAATATTGTAAAGAGAAATTTAAAAATGTCCTCCATAAATGTTCAAAAAAGTTCCAGAAATGTGTCCTACTTGATAAAATCATCCCGACCCAAGTTTTGCACAAGCAGCAATTAAAATGTCACAGATAAATATTCAAAGACACATTCCAATACTTTAAAAACTGTTCTTCACAAGTTTGAACTTCACAAGTC
>NW_015625581.1:605712-617340 GCF_001515625.1 Sinocyclocheilus rhinocerous
TGGAAATATGCTTATTATGACTGTTATTAATTTACATTTTATTAAAACCTGCAAAAACCTTTCTGTCGAGTGATGTAAATACATTTTACAATAGTTTATTGTGCATGCATATTATATTTAAAGTTGCTTAAGCTAAATCAAGGAGTTTATAAGACTGGTTTATTCATTCTTTATACTAGATATGTAGAACATGCGTTTGTGCATCAATGTCTGTAATGTGTGCTGTAGGTGTGAAACTTTTCGGAATCTTATCCAAGTTGAAGGCTAGTCAATATTGGTCAGTCAGTCGTATCTGACATAAGGATCCCAATGGTGACCACAAACACCATTAACTTAAGTGAATTATATGGTAATAATCAGCAATATGCTTTCACACAAATAACTTTATTTTTTGAATGTTTCAATGTGTTGACACAAATGACTTATTTTAATTTCTCATTGATACAACATGGCACTGAGTTGTTAGAAAAGAAATGCGTAGAGACATTATTGCTTGATGACATCAGGAACCGATGAATCTGCTTTTTGAACCGGTTCAATGAGCCGATCTGTCAGAAAATAACCAGCTCGCAGAAATGAATCGGACTTTGCATCACTAATAGCTACGCTGTGTTAAAGAGCACACGACAATGATGAAAGGTTATACAGCATAAGTCTTTAATCCAACAAGGGCAAATCCAAACACAATGTAGCACAGCAACATTTAAGACAAGTAGACGTAAGACCAGACAAACTCAAAGTGAACATACAGGAACTTAAGTACTCAGACCAAACAAGGATAATTAACTAGGCACACCTGAACAGAATAATACAATCAACACAACAAGGGAAATGGTGCAAAAGGAAAACAAAGTACAAATTAACAGAAACCGTGACAGTAATGCCTTGTCCAAATACCCACACTTGCGGTCTTTGCACTTGACCACTTATATGACGTATTTCCTGTATTTGGCCCAAGTGTTCAAGTGAGGATGAAGACCACAAATGTGTCGAACTTTTCATTACCTGATGGGACACACTTTAAGAGTACAATCATTATAGAGCACTTCTGTTTTTATGCTGCACAGTACACATATAAAAAAAACCTTGTCATTAAAAGCATGTTTCAAAAAATAAATTGCTGCGTATTTAGCCTTCTTAAGAATCACATCCAGATCAACCTGCATCAGTTAACTGTGTTGCATCCTACTAAAAGTAGCCAAATTCTATTAGGCCATATTTACAATTTCAAGCTTCCATTTCAATTAGCCCGTGTCAAATGTTACATCCAAGAAGTGGCCTCACTTGTCAAGTGTTACAACCAGAAGTAGTCCTCATCTGTTTTATAATATATGGGGCACATTTGCCATATCAAATGTGGGACAAGTTGGCTTACACACTGATTAGCCAATGTTGACTGTGCCGTATATTTGCTAAAAGTGGCCCAAATTGTTATTAATTATTTGGGCAATATTTGTCATTTTACTGTATATACGGGCCACATTTGTGGCATCATATAAAGGCCACTTTAGGCTCACAGCCACATTAGCCAGGGCTCACTGTGACATATCTTTGCCAAAACTGGCCCAGACACAGTTTAGGATAACTGTGTCACATTTGTGGCATCATATAAGGGCCACTTTAGGCTCACAGCCACATTAGCCAGTGCTCACTGTGACATATCTTTGCCAAAACTGGCCCAGACACAGTTTAGGATAACTGTGTCACATTTGTGGCATCATATAAGGGCCACTTTAGGCTCACAGCCACATTAGCCAGTGCTCACTGTGACATATCTTTGCCAAAACTGGCCCAGACACAGTTTAGGATAACTGTGTCACATTTGTGGCATCATATAAGGGCCACTTTAGGCTCACAGCCACATTAGCCAGTGCTCACTGTGACATATCTTTGCCAAAACTGGCCCAGACACAGTTTAGGATAACTGTGTCACATTTGTGGCATCATATAAGGGCCACTTTAGGCTCACAGCCACATTAGCCAGTGCTTACCGTGCCATATCTTTGCCAAAACTGGCCCAGATACGGTTTAATGTACTTGGGCCACATTTGCTGAAAGATATGTGGACCACATTTGGTTTACACCCTGATTAGCCTTTGTCGATAATGCCACATTTTTGCCAAAGGTGGCCCACATTTGGTTGGCACTATTTGGGCCATAATCACTGTTTACCACATGGGCCACTTTAGGGTCATATTCAGATTACACATTGCTATCAACACTGCATCTTTACCTACAGAGGCCCACATGTCATTTGATACATTTGGGCCATTTTTGCTGTTTTACATATGGGCCACTTCAGGCTTACATCCATTTTGTCCGGGCCATAAGAAGTCCAGCAGTGCCATATCATTGCCTTAAGTGGCCCACATCCGCATGCTATCTGGGTACATACTGTAGCCTAATTGCTCCTTGTTATGCTACTTGTACTCATTAGTTTGGGATCGGGTTTTAGGATCCAAAAGATTTTTTAATGGTTTTGAAAGAAGTCTCTAATGCTTACTAAGACTGCATTTATTTAATAAAAAATACAGTAAAAAAGGTAATTATTGTAAAATATTATTAGAATTAAACTGTTGTCTATCTGTGTATTTAAAAAATAAAAATAAATTTATTCCTGTGAAGGTAAAGCTGGATTTTCAGCAGTCATTACTGCAGTCTTCAGTGTCACATGATCCTCCTTAAATCATTCTAATATGCTGATTTGCTGCTCAATAAATATTTTTGTGGAAATCATCATAAGAAATGTTCAAAAGAACAGCATTTATTTGTAATTGAAATGTTTTGTCTTTACTGTCACTTTTGATTAATTTAATGCAGTATTGTTGAACAAAAGTACTTCAAACAATCATAGTGTCCCCAAACTCTAGTGTATGTACTGTTGTATAAAAGCAATATCATGCTGTTGTACTTAATATCAACACAGCTGTAACTACCTGCAGTTAACCCATGCCAATATTCAGTATAACGGTGCTCTTACCCATGAGATACTGCTTAAATGTGTCCCGAAAGCTCCCTCAGCCATTTGAAACTTGTCATTCAATCATTCCAAATCCTGTCAAAATAATCTCTGTTGGATTCATTTTCTCATTCAATAGGCCTTCATGACAGACCTGTGAGAAGAAAACTCTCTGAGAAAACATTCTAATCTCTTTCCTCCAGACCCACAGAAAACAGATTTGTGTTCATTCAGCACTGGAAGGTGCAAGTATCTGTTCATATCGGAGGGGTTCGTTGTCAGCCTCTGCAGCTTTAAACTCCATACAGAGCATTGCACAGCTGCTGAAAATATCGAAGCCGGCACTCCATCAAATGTTTTTAAGCATATCTTTATTTGTATATCACTGAACAAATCAAGTTTTCAGCAAGTAACTTTATTTCCGCTGGGTTTCTTTGCGTTCTTTGCCAGAAGCCATAAGATTAAAAAGCTGATCTCGTATTCTCATAATTCAATTTTAGGAAGTATACATAGTCTCTGCATATAATTTATCTTCCTTAATTGACTGATATTTACATACAAGCCACCAGCTGTCCTAACAAAAGTAAATTAACCTGACAGTGCACCATCCCCCTGGAACGCTCTTGGAACAGATTCATTTAATATCGAAGTGTGCAAATTCTCACCTGTGTGAAACAGCACAGCAACTGCCAGGGAATTGCTTGATTAAATACAAATATATTTTAGCTTCTATAGCCACGGGAGTAGTATCAAATGTGATCAAAACACTAAAGAAGGGAATTAGTGGAGGGAAAACAGCCTTTAACTCTGCTTACGGTTATTACAATCATCCCAACATGAGAGACAAGCTGTGTTTTATTGGGTCACTCTCAAATTTGCTGGAACAACAATAGCCTGTTTTTCTAAGTTCATAAATGCATGCAAATACTGCTATAAGGTTTACAAATTACATTGCATAGCTTAATCAAACCAATTTTTGGGTCTAATCTGATTGCAACAAGGATATTTACTATGTTAATTCAAAGGGCATTTATTCATCCAAAATATGTTACCCGGGGCAATGCGTTAATTGAATAAAAATAGACACATTAGGAATTTTGGTTACCATTAAGGATGAGCTACGTACAGTTTCATGGTGAAGAAAGTACCTTGACGAATGCTGGTAATTAATGAGTTTTGGTTCCATTGGCTTCCATTGTACAACAAATTACAATGCAAGTCAGTAGGTACCGAAACTGTTATCAAAATTATTTTATTCAAACGATCTTCTTGTCTGTTCAGCAGATGACAAAGTCATACAGGTTTGGAACGACATAAAGGTGAGTAAATGATGACAGAACTTTCATTTTTTGGGTGGACTATCTCTTTAATAATCCTCACTTTCTAATTTCTGAGTGTGAATTTGAATTGTGGATACTGATGACAGGATAAGGAATTTACAGAACAGCAATTCAAAGAAATTCACTATATCACACAACAGAGGAACATCATTTGTGAAGTAATCAATTCAAATAATTATGCATATTTATCCCCTTATTCAGAGAATACATTTTTCTCAAATAATTAGACACATTTCACTAAATTATATTCAATATTGTCAAAATAATTAACATTGTCATTTTTTGTCCTACAGCACCACCAAAATGTTCACCACATTATTTTTTAAACCATTTTACCAAAAAAAAAAAACATTTATATCCAAATTATAATTTGTTAACTATATGATATATTGAGCTAGAGACACACAAATTTAAACAGTTTTTCCTCAATCAGTTTTATTTCTCCAACCTAAGGTCATTGTTCTTAAAACAATTAACATACTCTTAACTTTGTCGCACTAATTAAGCACTGAATTCTTTTTAGGTAAAACATTTATTTAAAGGAAATGCTGACATCAGTATTATTGGATTGTTATCTGTTGGTTACATCGACAACACTCTTAAATAAAAAGTTTGAAAAAGGGTTTTGGCGTGATGGCATAGAGTTCCATAAAGAACATTACATTGAACAGTTCTTAAAAAGAACCATTTCTTTTTTTAGTGTGAAGAACATGCTAAAAAAAAAAAACTATATAGAACATTTTGTCCAATGAAAAGTTTCCATGAATGGTAAAGGTGTTATATGCCAATAAAGAGCCTTTATTTTTAAGTGTAAAGGCCTCTTCACACCGTATAACTATAAAGATAATGATAAAGATATATAGTTCTAAAAATCGTTCTCAATATTAAAGAATAGCAGAGTCTACACCACAGCTAACGATAAAGGCACAGAGAAACGATATCGCTGGAATACATTTTATTTTTTTTTTTAAAGTCACAGTATCTGTTGCCATTGAGCTGAACCCTGTGTCCAACCATGATTCATAAAATGGTCACTTAAAGTGACTCTCATCTCATTTGAGACTCTTCTCTGCTCTCTTCTTTGCTCTTTCCTCCATCTATTCTCAGTGTTACACAACCACCTTCTTGTTTCTTCAGTGTACTCCCTTGTTTTTTGCTCTGGGTTTTCACTTTTATGGACAGAAAAGGTATGATTGAACAGTTTAGTAAATTGCATTTCCTGTGCTGTGTGTATTACAGCAGAAATCAATACAACGACATTTGACAACATGATGTGCACTTGAGAATATGGCTTTGCTTTAGTTTTCTGTTACCTTTTGACCAGCATGGGCCTTGAGTTGGAAACTGATGTGTAGTGTGCCAAGAAAAGTAATTTGTATAAAATGAATAATAATTTACTGCATGTTTAAGATAATTACGAACAGGTTAGACGACCGTTTTGAGAGTATTGGAAATTCATCTTATTTTGGAGAAGTATGTAAAATCGGTTGAGAACAACCTGCCCTAATAAGCATTCTATCATTAATAATTTTTTTTATTAATGTTTTACGTTTTTTTTTTGTACTGGTAAGCAATCCTAAATATCAGCTCTGGAATGTAAATGAGCAAAAATGAGTAAGCTAAATTATGGAAAACCATATTTTGTATTGTAAGAAATGAATACTTTTCATTGAGGAAGGATGCATTAAATGGATCATAAGTTCAATTTACAATGTTACAAAAAATAAATAAATGCTGTACTTTTGAACTTTCAATTCATCTAAGGATCCTTAAAAAAAAATGTGGTTTCCACAAAAGTATTTAGCAGAACAACTGGTTTCAACATTAATAATAATAAGAAATGATCCTTAACTGTGCACAAAATCAGCATAATTAGAATAATTTCTGAAGGATCAAGTTTATTGTAAACTGTACTCATATTGCAATCAATATTACAGTTGATTAGCCTTGGTGAGCATTAGAGACTTCTTACAAAAACACTGACAAATTTGATCAACCCCAAACTTTTAAACAGGTGTGTATATTAATATTTTAACCTACTTAGTAACATCACTGGGAACAGTTAAGCATTTGTTCAGGCAAAACATTTCAGCTTCCTTTATGTTCTTCTGTGCATTATGTGTAGTGGCCTATACTCTTCAATTCAGATCTCAGGTTTTCAATTTTAGTGTTTAACTCCTGGGGCTTAAATGGGCATTGCTGAGATGATTTATTCTGGGAAATGAAGTGTTCTTCTACCATGCTCCATAAAATGAAAATCATTGATTAAATATAAACGGAAATTTCTGTTCCTGGAAATACTACTTATGCAGTGCATTTAATTACGTGTTTATGGGCAATTCATTTTCAACAAAAGTTACATGAATTCATTTGAATTGTGTTTATTTAGAACTTTAATTCTACTTCTTTAAATTCAAATTTGAATAACAAATGCTGCCTAAATACAAATGCAATTCAAAATGGACAAGAAGGCATGAATCCTTAATGGTGCACAACCTCAGAAACGCAAGTAAAAAGTTTTGCCAAAAGTTGCTAAATTCAAGTCTGTCAAAATGTTAGACAGCACATTATTACAGTGCACTGGAGTGCCTGAACTCTGACCTTTAAGAGAATTTGAGACGTTCCAGGAAACCAGAAGGACGCGAGTTAACAGCAATGAACCTTATAGAAAGAATAAGAGGAAAAAAAAACGTATAAAATCAAGACGATAACTTCAGGGGCCAAAAAAGCTATTATAAATTTAACACGACCACTTCACTCAGTGTGGCTGAACCCCTGCAGGCACTAGTCTCCACTTTTACAACCGTTAACAGGCGTATAAAACTAAGCTCTCAAATAAATTCCTTAATCTTCCATAATGAATTCTCCAGGCTCTTTTGACATGTCACTGACGGAGGAGTGGATACGCGTTTGATACGTCAGAGCGATGATCAAAAACCACAGCATTCAAATTGACCGAAGCGGCACGCACATGTTGCTGACACAGGCGCTCAGATTAAAGAGTGAGGTTGCAAGAATTTCCATACTGTATGGAACACACTGCAGCGCAGTCGAATATGAATGCACCAGAGCTGCCGGCAGAATTCATTTAGGTATCTTTGAGTCTCTCAGCTGAAGATTCCCTGAGCTTGAGATTAGAGCAATCCAGAGTCGAACCTGACATTCTTTTTCTAATGCTTTCAAATCAAACCTACAGCATACAGTTTGAGCTATTAAAGTTTGAGGAGTTCTCCTTGTAACTAGAACCATAAAACTCCATGAGGCTTTAGTGATGAATATACTCCGATCTAACCTCTATGAATCATTAAACCCTATTTTATTATCTCTAATGTTTCTGTTCTGCATACTACCAAAGGTTAGGTCTAAACTCTCCGTGCAGCACAAGCTGGATGTCATTCACAGCTGGACTGCAGAGTGTCTTTCTGAGATAATAATGTGTCAGGCTAATATCTGCGAGACTGCATTGCTAAAGGGACAAAGGATTCTCATTAGTCATACTGTCTATAAGACACGTATCCATCCTCTCTGCAGCTCCTCGGTTTATAATGAGAGAATGATTGCATCTTTCTACAAGGCTGGAAAAACTGATTTTCGGTATTGCGCAAACAATTTAGCTTTCCGATTAGGGAAACGCAAAATTAAAGTGTTGTCAAATAAGCCACACTTCAAGAGTTTGCTAAAATGCAAATGACAATGCTGGATTTTTAACTCTTGAGCACTCGACTCTCAAACGGTCGGGAAAAATAGTGTTCCCAGTAACAGCCGGTCCACGCCGGGGTGTTAGTCTGCGTACAAACATTAGTCTGCTGCTTTCACGCTGGCAACTCAAGAGCACCATCTTCTGGCAAGCTGAATGTCTTCCGGTCCAGTGTTTCTTGCACTTTTTTAGGCAGTGGAACAAAGAGTAAAAGCAAAATTGCAGGCTACCTAACATCCCAATCTCATTAGAATAGTGAAACAGAGGGCAGAGGCCCATTAGGCAGCCTTAATGACTAAAAATTATTTAAATTAAGACAAATCAAGCTTTAAAGTAAATGAGCGTATTTCTTAAAGGGATAGTACACTCAAATGAAAAACGTTTACACTCATGTCGTTCCAAATCTGTATGCACTTCTATTTTCTGCTGAACACAAGAGAAGATATTTTGAAGAATGTTGATAACCAAACAGTTTCGGTTCCCACTGACTTCCATTGTATTTTCTTTTTCAGTCAATAGAAACCAAAAACTAACATTCTTCTAAATATCTTCTTTTGTGTTCCACAGAAGAAAAAAAGTCATACAAGTTTGGATGGAAAGATATGAGGATGAGTAAATTATGGCAGAACTATCCCTTTAATTTAATTCACCCCCAAACAGTTTAATTATTTTAATTTTAATCTACTGAATGGACACTTTCTTTAAGTTAACTCCATAATTTTGGCAGACTGCCATTTTGTTCTTATTATCAACTATAACTAGACAGTTATTAATGAACCTAAATAATTAGACTTTTCTCTTCATAGGAAGTCAGACCGAACACTTACATACATTATAAATGTACATACATTATTCACATAAATGCGACTATTTATATCAACAGAAACACTTTGCAAAGTATTTAAGAAAACGGCTTACTCAAAACAATTGCTTTTATGTTGTTTAAGTTGTGTACAATATTCGTAGCCTAAAGATGAATTATGAAATAAATTTTTCTTAATTCACCCCCAAACAGTTTAATTATTTTAATTTTAATCTACTGAATGGACACTTTCTTTAAGTTAACTCCATAATTTTGGCAGACTGCCATTTTGTTCTTATTATCAACTATAACTAGACAGTTATTAATGAACCTAAATAATTAGACTTTTCTCTTCATAGGAAGTCAGACCGAACACTTACATACATTATAATGCGACTTTTATATCAACAGAAACACTTTGCAAAGTATTTAAGAAAACGGCTTACTCAAAACAATTGCTTTTATGTTGTTTAAGTTGTGTACAATATTCGTAGCCTAAAGATGAATCATGAAATAACTTTTGCTGATCCATAATTTTAACAGTCTGCTGTTTTGTTCTTTCATGTTCATTTCATTGGAATTAAATACATTGCTACTTTTAGCTAATGAGCATTAACTAGTAAAGCCTAAATGAGCCTCCTGTTTGTTAGGTAAGAAGTTGGATTGTACACAGTGCAGGACTGTCACTGAAATGAGATTGTGAGGGACAGACTTACAGTTTCACTGCAATTATCTCGCCAATTTAAAGTTAGAATAATTTTCCAGGATTTAACTTAAGTTGTCACTTAATACAACTTTACATTTCAGGTTGACTAAACTTAAAATTTAAAGCAGAATTAACCGATTTTTTAAGCTGAAACAACAATTTGTCTATTGAAAGTGTTTTTTTGTTGTTTTTTTTCTTGGCAAGACATTTTATCAACTGAACAATCAGTACGATGTTAAAACAGTAAGGTAAGGTCTGTTGAAGTGAGCGGACACAAACTTAAATTATTAATGTTACAATCTGTTAATTCATTGTCATGAGTTGGTTGTTTTTTGTCAATTATAATTATTTTATTTAATTATCTATTTAGCTTATTATTTTTAATTAGTCAAAAAAAAAACTCAATTGGAATCCTTCACAAACCACTGTTTGAGAACCACTGATTTAATCCATCAAATAAAATATGAGTAAATATTTCTCCTTTTTAAATATTCTCTCTGTGCTTTTGTTTTATTACTAACAGAAGGGAACAAAAAACACACTATAAATATGGAATCACTCACTAAAAAGCAATTTAGATGCATGCCAATCATTTCTTTATAAAATTATTTGAAACTTTAACACTGCTAGGCCTCCCTGATAAACTGAAAATGCAAATCTGACAATGTTATATTCAACACCTAAATCTAATTATTCTGCTATAGCATTTATATCCAGGATCTGTATTGAGTTTCTGGTTTCTAATGCGCAGAATCTGGTTGCAGGCAAGTGTTTTATATACACGTAATAGGAACAAAACTATTTTTTTTACATTTACAATACATTTATAAAAATTTTATATATTAAAAATCCATTTGCATGAAAAAGACTTCATCCTATTTTATTCTGAACATCCTCGCCAGAAAGAAAAGCTCTGCGGACTCCTTCCTGCTTGCTCTCGGTTTTACTGTTTTTACATCTTCAAACATAGAGGAAAGCCTCTGCTGGAGCTTATGGGCCAAAGCTCCATCCCAGTATTTACAAATCAAAGAGCCTCCGGGGCGTAAAACCTTGTCAGCCAAGTCCAGCACTGATAGACACATGGTGACCAGTCTTTCATGATCCAGTTCCCTGAGCCCACTGGCATTGGGGGCCATGTCACTGAGGATGACATCTGCTCGAGCTTCAGGGAGGAGCCTCTCCAGCGCCATGTGAGTCGAGGGCTCAGTGATGTCATGATTGGACAGCAGCTGAGCTCCATCCAAGGGGGAAATGCGTAATATATCTATTCCTATTACGCTTCCTTTAGGAAGATCCACACCTGGAATGAACAAAGGTATAGTGTTTATATCCTCGTCAGCTAAAATAAATGGCACCTAAACCAAAATGTAATAGTCTAATAGATTATAAATATAAGTATTTATATCTATCTATAAATCTATCTATCTATCCAAAAACTCACCACCAAACACCAATGACTTGCACATATGGGTAAGGTCATTTTAGACACTTCCAAAACTGTTGCAACAGAGATGGAAATACAATTTTTAAATACATGAATTATGTTTCCATCTTTTTTGACACAGTTTTGGAAGTGTCTTCTGTTCTAAAGAAGGGGGTGTCCCAATACTTTTGTCAACATAGTGTATGTACAAATCATTGGTGTTTGGTGATGAGTTTTTGGCTCAGGGTCTGCATGTAAAGTCCCACCAGAGGTGTTCAGCTGGGATTAAGACTTGGCTTTCTGCAGACCACTCATGTTCTTCCATGCTGACTAAATCAATCATTTCTTTTTGAACCTTGCCTTATACACAGAGGCATTGTCATGTTAGAATAGAAAAGGGTCCTGTCCAAACTGTTGCTATAAAATTAGAAGCACACAATTCCCTAGAATATCATTATATGCTTAAACATTAAGATTTGTGCTCATGGAAATTACTAAAGTAGTCAAACTTATTCATCAGAAGGGGGTGCCCCAATACTTTTGGCAATATAGTGTATGTTTAAAATTAGTTCTATAGACATATATAAATTGTACTTAAAAAATAATGATGATGGATGGGTTGGACAGTTGAGTAAATACAACCAAGCGCTCAGAATGCATGCATGCATTATATATATATATATATATATATATATATATAT
>NW_015625581.1:618717-635699 GCF_001515625.1 Sinocyclocheilus rhinocerous
TTTGCTTATTTGGTGTTAAATGCATTATATAATCATAAAAGTCACTATGGAATATAAATCATAGCAGGTTTCAGATAATAATACAACTTGTAGAACTGAAAATATATAGCAAATTATTTTATGATTTTCAGGATTCTTTGATGAATATAAAGTCCAAAAGAACAGCATTTATTTGTACAAACATAAGTGATTTTACTCTCAGTTGATCAATTGAATATATCTCTGCTAAATAAAATCTATTCTTTTCTTTCAAAACAAATAAACAAAACGTTTTAGCTGTAGTGTATGTATACTAAGATGACATGCATAGATATTATATGATGTTACATTGGTGATCCATAATTCAGCAGCTCACTAACTTTCTCCTGTTGAGTTGACTCTCTGGACTGCAACTTGACTCCATGCACCAGGCGCAGCACCGCAATCTACGACACTCGAGCCAGGTTTGAGAAGTCTGTATTTGTCATCTATCTCGATCAGTTTAAAGGCACTTCTACAGCGGTAATTCTGCGCGTGAGCAGCTTTAACGAAAGGGTCATTGAGCTGCCGCACCAGCCATCTCTGATCGGCAGCACTCTTCCCCTTCACATGCAGAGGCGTCTTCTTTAGAGAGACCGCTGACACGTGAATGAACGACCTTTGGATCCGTTTCCACATCGTTTACAAACAAGTGATCTGGAGAGACACTTTCAGCGCTTAAGTGCAAGAAAACAAGACACATGTGCGTCTATGGTGTCCTCGTGCTGTCAAAGATGCGCGCATTTTGCGCAGACTCTTAGATCACTCAGTTATGCATTATCGTGCTTTATATGTCTGTAGGATATTATTAATTATTTAGATGAAATGCATTCATCAGTTAGTGATCATTTCACTGTTATACACGGTCATCTTTGAGTTTTTGTGTCTAATGATTGCTTTCAGTATCAATCGAGAATATTTGACTGTTGCACACTCCGAATTACGATTCGAGGACTCGTTCTTTTGAGTCGGATCTTTTCAACGATTTACATGTGGCGAAATTAGGAATAATAGCCTTTAGTGGTCGTATAGCAGAAATGTTACAATGTACTTGAAATATATTCACGGTTTGGCTAAAACGTACAATTTGTAGTCAATTTCTGTAACTGAAATGTAGGTTTAGTTCGTATGGTTCTGTTCGAAAGAACCGATTCACAGAAATGAGTCGCTTTTCCTATCGAGAACATTTCACTGTTGCACACAACGTAGGTAGGTGGAGTCAACCATCGCTGGTGGAGTAATATGTTTTCGCAGATCTGTAAATCATGTTGCATTTGGATAAATAACAATCTGAATAAAATGTCAATCACTAGTATGGCTAAATTCACTGTTGTCAATCTGAAGCCTCCATGTGATAATCTGACCGCGAGCAACACGCGGGAACAAGACCGATTCATTAAACTGAGACGCAAATATCTGCATATTGACGTATCTGATTTTTATACTGTATATGTGATTACATTTTTTTGTCTCTACTTATTATTTTGGACAAAGTAAGCTAATTATTTGGATAGAAGTATCTGTAAAGTGAACTGTTTAATAATTGATTATCCGATCTATTGATAGTTGTCACATGCATAGCTGTAAAAAAAAAAAAAAAAGTTAATCATGTTTTGAATGCTGAAAGTGTAAATAAAAGTCAAAATATTATACTGTCTGTATAATGGAGATGGGCATAATTTTAAAGGAAGTCTAACAAATAGTCTACTATCCATTAAAGACACTGTATTGTATGTATAGGGTGATGTTGACTAATAAACTGCTGACCCTGGTGCTGGTGGTGCAGCCCGGCCGGGTGTTGTTGGGCATGAAGAAAAGAGGCTTTGGAGCTGGCAAATGGAATGGGTTTGGAGGGAAAGTCCAGCCAGGAGAGACTATAGAGCAGGCAGCCAGACGGTGAGCCTAACAGCCATTCATTTCACACATGTGATATTATTGTAACAATACCACACAAGGGTTACTGTTGCCCCAAAAAAAGTGTTAGAGTTTTGGTTAATATTTTGAATTAGATTTTAATTTCATTTTAGTTAAAGTTTAGTTAGTCACTTTGCTAGTTTAAGTATGTCTATAAGTTTTAATTTATTTAGTTTTAGTCATTTTAGTATTTCAGTTTAAACTAAACAAAAATGAGACCTGTTGAACTAGCTTTAATTTTGTAATATTTTATTTGAATTATTTTTTATTGTTTTTATTTTAGTTAACAATAATAACTCTGGTTAATATATGGAGGCCATTTCTGAAATGGGAAAAGGGGAAATTTCTAATTTAGTGGTCAAAACATAATTTAAATGTCACTTTTTTTTTTGTTCTTTTTTTTTTCGTGAGCATATAATCTTATTATAATTAATAATTATTATGAAGTTTGCAGGTCAAACTGACCGTAACTGGTTTTACTACAATGTTACAACAGTAAAAACATGATAAATAAAACTGTATTTAACAAATATTTAGTTATTTTATGTTTGTGCTCTTAGAGGCTATGTTTATTGCAGTGCTTTTACGGGGTGTTTTGAACGTACTGTAAAACATTTCCAGGGACAAGAAAATTGGACGTTTGGTTACCTTTTAGTTAATATAATTGTCTTGCAGTTCAAACGCTGAATCATAGCAGTTGTTTTCAGGTATAAAAGCATTAAGAATGGTCTTCTCTCTGGTGCCAAGAGCCGATAGATAGATAGATAGATAGATATTTTATTTTTTAGAATATTTCTTACACAAATGTACAGTGCTATGTTTCCCTTTAAAAAAGCTAATATAGTCATCCAGTGTTTTTTTTTCACTTCCTTGAAGCTCCAGATCAAAGTTAAACAGCTTGAACCTTGTAATGCTGAGAATGTTGTATATTATTTACTTGTCTGTAAAACTTAACAATGGTGTCAGCGTTTGGCCATGTTCAATCTTCCCTGCTTTTATTGGTTTTCCAGCTAAAACAAAATGCCATTTTATTTGACAGGGAGCTGCTAGAGGAAAGTGGCCTCACCGTTGACACCCTCCACAAGATTGGAAATATCAAATTTGAGTTTATTGGGGAAACAGAACTGCTGGATGTCCACATTTTTAGAGCTGACACCTATAAAGGAGAGCCAACCGAATCAGACGGTAATAAAGCGCCACATCACTTAATGATCCAGTTTGTGAGACACATACTGAGACAGAAGGTCTAATAACGTTTGTTTTCTCTTTCAGAGATGAGGCCACAGTGGTTTGACACCGATAAAATACCTTTCATCCAGATGTGGGCAGATGATGTCCTGTGGTTCCCACTGATGCTTCAGAAAAAGAAGTTCTTGGGATATTTTAAATTCCACGGTCATGATGTGATAGTGGAGCATAAACTGGAGGAAGTGGAGGATGTGTGATTGGGGTTTGAACACCACTGATGAACATTGCCACTGTATCAGTGGAAATTATCCAACTACATGGTTTCTTGGATACGATGTGAAATCATGAGATATGAAATGCTGTAGTTTAATGTAATAAATGTACAGCATTTTGTACAAGCACACTTTTTTTGCATGGCAAAATATCGTTATCTGTTAGTTCGGTGTTCCATTTATATTTAGGTTAAATTCACATCTTCTGTATTCTGATGTTTTGTTTTTACCACCTTCTTTGTTCATCATTCCTACAACGGTTGTTCAGTAGAGTACACCAAAAATCATACCTTTCTTACCAAGATCTTTACTATTCATCTACCTGTCATCTACTAAATAAAGTGCTGGAAAGTGCAGAATAAAACGAAGTATCTATCATCATTCTATCTGTCTGTCTATCTATCTATCTGTCTGTCGTCTATCTATCTATCTATGACTATCTATCTGTCTGTCGTCTATCTATCTATCTATGACTATCTATCTGTCTCTATCCGTCTGTCGTCTATCTATGACTATCTGTCTGTCTATCTGTCGTCTATCTATGACTATCTATCTATCTCTCGTCTATCTGTCTGTCGTCTATCTATATGACTATATCTATCTATGACTATCTATCTGTCTCTGTCTATCTATCTATGACTATCTATCTGTCTCTGTCTATCTATCTGTCTGTCGTCTATCTATCTATGACTATCTATCTGTCTCTGTCTACCTGTCTGTCGTCTATCTATCTATGACTATCTATCTGTCTCTGTATCTATCTGTCATCTATCTATGACTATCTATCTGTCTCTGTATCTATCTGTCGTCTATCTATCTATGACTATCTATCTGTCTCTGTCTATCTATCTGTCGTCTATCTATCTATGACTATCTATCTATCTGTCTGTCGTCTATCTATCGTCTATCTATATGACTATATCTATGACTATCTATCTGTCTCTGTCTATCTGTCTATCTATCTATGACTATATCTATCTGTCTCTATCTATCTGTGTCGTCTATCTATCTATCTATGACTATCTGTCTGTCGTCTATCTATCTATCTGTCTCTGTCTTTCTGTCTGTCGTCTATCTATCTATCTATGACTATATCTATCTATGACTATCTATCTGTCTCTGTCTATCTATCTGTCATCTATCTATCTATGACTATCTATCTGTCTCTGTCTATCTATCTGTCGTCTATCTATGACTATCTATCTGTCTCTATCTATCTATCTGTTGACTATCTATCTATCTATCATCTGACTATCTATCTATCTATGACTATCTATCTATCTATGACTATCTATCTATCTATGACTATTTATCTATGACTATCTATCTGTCGCCTATCTATGACTATCTGTCTCTGTCTATCTGTCTGTCATCTATCTATGACTATCTATCTGTCTCTGTCTATCTGTCGTCTATCTATCTATGACTATCTATCTATGACTATCTATCTGTCGTCTATCTATGACTATCTATCTGTCTATCTATCTATCTATCTGTCGTCTATCTATGACTATCTGTCTCTATCTGTCTGTCATCTATCTATGACTCTATCTGTCTCTGTCGTCTATCTATCTATGACTATCTATCTGTCTCTATCTATCTGTCGTCTATCTATCTATCTGTCTCTATCTATCTGTCTGTCGTCTATCTATCTATCTATCTGTCTGTCGTCTATCTATCTATGACTATCTATCTATCTGTCTCTGTCTATCGTCTATCTATCTATGACTATATCTATCTATGACTATCTGTCTCTGTCTATCTGTCATCTATCTATGACTATCTATCTGTCGTCTATCTATGACTATCTATCTGTCTATCTATCTATCTATCTGTTTGTCTATCATCTATCTATCTATCTGTCTCTGTCTGTCATCTATCTATCTATGACTATCTGTCTATCTATGACTATCTATCTATCTATCTATGACTATCTATCTGTCGTCTATCTATCTATCTATCTGTCTCTATCTGTCTGTCGTCTATCTATCTATCTATCTGTCTCTATCTGTCTGTCGTCTATCTATCTATCTATCTGTCTCTATCTGTCTGTCGTCTATCTATCTATCTATCTGTCTCTATCTGTCTGTCGTCTATCTATCTATCTATCTGTCTCTATCTGTCTGTCGTCTATCTATCTATCTATCTGTCTCTATCTGTCTGTCGTCTATCTATCTATCTATCTGTCTCTATCTGTCTGTCGTCTATCTATCTATCTATCTGTCTCTATCTGTCTGTCGTCTATCTATCTATCTATCTGTCTATCTATCTATCTGTTTGTCTATCATCTATCTATCTATATATCTGTCTATCTGTCTGTCTGTCGTCTATCTATCTATGACTATCTGTCTCTGTCTATCTATGACTATCTATCTATCTGTCTGTCTATCATCTATATATCTATCTATCTATCTATCTGTCTGTCTATCTATCTGTCTGTCGTCTATCTATCTGTCTGTCTATCTGTCTGTCGTCTATCTATCTATCTGTCTGTCTGTCTATCTGTCTGTCGTCTATCTATCTATCTATCTGTTTGTCTATCATCTATCTATCTGTGTCTGTCTATCGTCTATCTATCTATCTCGTCTATCTATCTGTCTATATATCTATCTGTCTGTCGTCTATCTATCCATCTATCTATCTATCTATCTGTCTGTCTGTCTATCGTCTATATGTCTATCTATCTAAGAAAAGAACGCATTTTGGCTTTAGGCTTTAGGACAACTTTGATGAAAGGTTTTGATCCGCTTCAAATGGTGAGTGACTAGAGTAGTTTGAAAGTGTTCGCTTGTATACACTACTGTTCAAAAGTTTGAATACCTCACGGTAATGCTCAGCAAGAATGCAAGTATATGCGATTTTCCTGCTCAAGAAACATTTCTTGTCATTGTTGGGACACAATTGTGCTGATTAATATTTTTGTGAAAACCGTGATACATTTTTCAGGATACTTTGATGAACAGGAAGTACAAAAGAACAGCATTTATTTGAAATAGTATTCTTTTGTAACACTATAAATGTCTTCACTGTTACTTCTGCTAAATGCATTGTGCTCAGGCTGAATAAAAGTATTAATTGTTTCAAAAATAAAATCTTACTAACTCCAGACTTTTGAATGGTAGTGTAAATATTACTTACAAATTAAGATGAAATGTGAAAAAGCTGCAAGCACAAGAAGTACAAGTCTTAAGAATCAAAAATAGACAATCAGAGAGAAAAATCTGTCAGTTGAAACCACGAACAAGGAAGAATATGATGCCTTTGCAACTAATAACATCATTTCTGCATATTTCCTGTGTTTGCTAAGTATATTCAACTGACCACTGCTCTGGCTTGCTGGCTATTAGCTTCTCAGTTCAGTTCTCTATATTGCACTAAAATAGTAGATATAGGTCATCTTTCATGAGTTACACGGTTTTGTACAATGTAAAATTTATCTTTCAGCTTAGCTTACATTTTAAAACAACATCAGCTTTGCATACATGTAGATTAAACATTACCCTGTTGAAAAAACCAGCATATGCTGGTTAGGTATGTTTTGACGCTGGGATGCTGGTTTAAGCTGGTCCTTTGCTGGTTTATGCTGGTCATGTGCTGGCAAAGGACCAGCATAAACCAGCAAAGGACCAGCATAAACCAGCATCCCAGCATCAAAACATACCGAACCAGCATATGCTGGTTTTTTCAACAGGGTAATACAGTGTTGTAGCATCTTGTTGCATTTCCTCAACTTATTGTCAACATCATTAGCCGTTTATTTTAGGCGTCAGTTTGTTCAAACTGTAGGAAATTAAGGGCCCTTTTCGACAGACAGATTTTAGGAACTGCCACATAACACATTCACACATAAGCAGTTCCCAATAACTCTTTGCAAGAAAGAATACTGACTGTCCGTATTATTTCCTGAATAGATCCTGCTATTCAAAACAGGCTGGAGTTCATTTTCTTTCGATTCTGAAGGGAGGCTATTTTGGGCTGAGAGGCGGAGACTGTCCGTTACCGTCCCCAAAAATACTTTTAAGCTTGGAATGAAGATCCTGCCACACCTCACCCATCTATATCAGAGCAAAATAAGGCACAACAGCAAATATTAGAAGGCTTTGTTAGGATCAAAGTAATAAAACTAACTTTGGCACACATTAAAATGAATAGCTTTAACACCGAGATAGATAAAAGATAAGCTTACCTCTTTATGTCCCTGCACCTGTGAGTTTACAAATGCCCCCAGGATATGAGACGTAATGGGCAGGTATGTGAATATGAGCTGGCTCTCCTGGTGCAGGCAGAACAGGGAGAAGTAGTTACGCAGCTCCATGGCCTGGATGGCGTTTTCTTGCTGCCGTGAGTCAGAGATCATAGTGAGGTTAGAGTGCGGTCATATCTTCCCACCCTAACCTTCATCATCATCATTATTATCACAATGAGCCACCCAGCAGTTCAAAACCACTGGATCATGACATGCTAGTTGAAGGTTAGACAGATACTGTATATGTGCCTCACATGATTTGGCATTGCATCAATATCACTTAAGAATGAGGGAGTGTTTCTCCAGCTGGCCAGGGCCTTTATGTTGTTTTATAACAAAATTAAAGTGATAAATCAAATTGTTAAATGAGAAAATAAAATGAACGTGCAAAATGGCTGCTAAAATGATCAATTAAATGCTTGAATGAAAGTTTGGTCAGTGTATAAAGTTTATTAAGACTTAACAAAATGAAATGGGTTGCTAGGAATTTTTTTGGGTGGCTTATAAAATATCCTCAGTGTTGGTGATGCAATGAAAATACATTAGTGGTATTAATTACTAGTCTATTTCAGTAACATTTTTCAATCTTTTTGAAAGACGTCTCTCACCAAGGTTGAATCAAAAATGTAGTAAAAAAGTAATATTGTGAAATTGTATTACATTTTAAAATAACAATACATTTTTAATGTAATTTCCTTCCTGTGATGGCAAAGCTGAATTTTCAGCAGTTATTACTCCAGTCGTCAGTGTCACATGATCCTTCCTTAATATTTTTGTGGGAAACAGTGATACATTTTGATGAACAGAAATTTTAAAAGAACAGCTTTTATTTGAAATAGAAAGCTTTTACTGTCACTTTTGATCAATGTAGGCCCTACTGCATCTTTGCTGAATAAGGGCCAGATGTACTGAACAGGGCAAATTAGCGTTAGAGCAAACCCTCATTTGGCACACAATTCCTTAAAAGTGCCGATAAGAGAGAAAAATTATGCGGGTGATTTACTGAAAATGCGCACATTAAAGAACACAGACGCAACATCTCATTTCCATAATGACCAGCGCAGCAGCGCAAATTACCTTCTGCTTTAAGACATGCTTTTTTTAGGCGTTAAATAATGCAGCAAATACCAGTAAATTGACAAGCGCAAATCTTAGTAAATCACGTTGTGTGATTCATTTAAATACTCTCCTCCCATAAATGTAACGATCGTAAGGGAAACTCCTACAAATGTATATTCAGTAAAGTGAGTAGCAAAAATAACTCGGTCCACACCTTTTCAGCTCTAATTTCCCACTGCGTGTCTTTAGTAAATCCTGACAGTAGTTTAACGCCAAATGAGGGTTTGCGCTGACGCAAACTGATAGTAAATCTGGCCCTATAAGTGTTAATTTCTTTCAAAAATAACAAAAAAATACAAATCTTACTCAGACCAAATAGTAGTGTATTACCAATATAATCAAATTCTGAAAAATATTTAATATCTTAAGTTTAATGTTTTTGTTCTATGTACAATGTTTTTTTGAGAGCCCAGTTTGAAAACCCAGGCCTAAACAAGATAAAAAAATAAAAAATAAAAAAAGAGGCCTACTACTACCTCTCCAAAGAGGCAGAGATCTTAGTTCAGATGCCTGCGGCATCCCCAGAGGGATTTTGAGGATACAAATCTTGCTCAAGGGCTTTGGTTTCAAGCCCTTCAGATCAATTTCACCAACTAAATTAAAAGGATGTATCAGCACCCGTCAAGCTACTGGTCCCCACATTTCCCCTCTGGTAATTCTGCCTGACAATCTGCTGTAGCTCTTTGTGTGTGTGTGTGTGTGTGTGTGAGGGTTGACCTGGACGATGCGGGACTCAAGCTGTTCGACAGAAACCTGTTCTTTAGGCTGCACCGTGGCACTCAGGATTTGTCTTTTCATGACACCGTACTTCTGCAGCGCGCGCTGGTGTTCGTGCAAGACCCCTTTCTCATGTCGTTCACACAAGTCCTGTATGACACCACACATACACACTCATAAAAAATCGTATGTGCCATGGCTCAGTGGTAACTTATATGTACTTTGAGCTTTGGTGCTCATGTGGGTAACACAGGTTTGAATTAAGCTTGCAACACAAGTCTCCCCATTATTTCTTGTCCTCTCTAGATAAACAGTGGATGAAAACAGCTAAATTACAACTCTTTTGCTATATTCCAAGAATTCTGAAATGTTGTCAAAATTCAGAAGAAAAAAAAAATACCAGTCAAAAAGTTTGTAGTAAATTACTTCTTTTTTTTTTTTTTTAATGTTTTTAAAATAAGTTTCTCATGGTAATGTTTTTCAGTCTCTTATTAAGGCTGTATTTATTTGATCAAAAATACAATAAAAACATTAATACTGCAAAATATTATTGCAATTTAAAATAACTGTTAAAGTGTAATTTATTCCTGTGATGTAAATCTGAATTTTCAGCATCATTACTCCAGTCTTCAGTGTCACATGATCCTTCAGAAATCATTCTAATATGCCGATTTGCTTCTTAAAAACATTTATTATTATCAATAACAATTCTTTTGACTGGTACAACTGTATTTACTGCATAATCTTTTTTTACAGCCCTCAAAGTCATATTTCAATTTATTTCCTCTAAATGGGCAAAAATACAAAGAAAAAGATTTAGCTGTGGCTAAATGTTAAAGCACATAAATACTCACCCTGTACGACTGCAGCAAGTCCAGGAACAGATTCAGTTTTTCCACCACATCATCCTCCTCTCTTCTGCCCTGTATTAAATAAACAAATTAAATTCCTCTGTAGCAGTGCGCAGCCAGTTCACGTGGTATGTGTGGGCGGCACAGTAGCCTACCTGTTGGGCAGCTTTCTCAGACAGAAGAGAGAACTCAACAGAAAGCCCTTTGACAGAGCGTCTGAGAGCAGCCCAAGGACTCTTGCAGGATGCCAGGATAGGCACAGGTGACTCATCCGATCCCAAAGAACTGGAGCGGAGAGAGACCAAAGCTGAAATCTATGGCAGGTAGTCATAAACATCTGATAATCAGGCTCTCTTAAACCACGGAAAAAATCTGGTATTTTCCACCTACTCAAACAGTGACTGTTACTGTACTGTACCATTGTACAGAAGAGATAATGTACAGTCAAATAGTCACCATCAAAAAATAAACCCTTGCAGGTTGATTTCTAGACTTGTATCACTTTGAAGGTTTATTCATTTATTTATTTTGCTGCAAGGGGTGATGGGGGTAGTTAAGGGGGAAAAATTCAAAGGAGTATTGAAATAAATATGTATGTATAAATAAATGATGTGAATAATATCATTATTTAAGTCACAGTGCTGGTGGGTAAATAAAATGATGTGTTAAAAAAGTAAAAGAAAAAAAAAGTATCAAATAAATACATGATTTAAATCACAGTTTATTTATATATCTAACAGTACTGGGGGTAGAAAAAAAACTGGTTAGCACAAGCGTAATATTTTATAGATAAAAATCTACAGCTGCCTTTATATTTTAAACATTCTAAACTTTTTCTACGTTTAAGACAGTGGTTCTTTTAATATTTATCGGCCTTAAATCACAATTCAGTTTTTTTCCTCTAAATGGCCAAAAACATCTTTGCTGTGGCATTATTTATTTATACATCTAACAGTACTGCTGGGTGGGGAAAATGGTCAGCCAATAACTGTTTTTTATAAATAATATATATATATATATATATATTTTTTTTATCAATAAAAATTTACAGCTGCCTTTATATTTTGAACAATCTGTTTTTTTTGGTTTTGTTTTGTTTTTTGTCTTTCTACATGTCTAAGACAGTGGTTCTCAACCTTTTTTAAATGACAGAAATTAAGTAACTACAATAATTAAATTCTAGAACTTTAGGGGTGAATTCAATTAAGAAATATCTTGTTTTAGTTGTTTTAAAGCTTGCTTTGACTTATTTCGAAGCATTTGTTGCCCTTGGAGGTGGACCTCAGTCAGAGCCCAGGTTGTTAAGAACCACTGGTTTATGAGATACCACAAAGATTCAGAAACAGCCCTCAGGATGAGGTGGTACCTGAGCTCCTTCCCAAACATCAGCAGATCTGTGGCGTTCTCCTTCGAGCGCTCGGCCATCCTCTCTGCCCTGTCCCGTAACTTCTGAAAACTGTTATGGATATTTTTGATGAGCTCTCTGCTGGATGAAAACTGACTTTGGATATCTGCTGGGAGGTAATCCTGCATGAAAAATCACAATACAGACAAGCAATATTAATTACCAAATACCGCAATAAAAGAGAATATTATGACATTCGAACATAAACATACATTTTAACATGTAAAGTAAAATAAAACGGAATCAAACCTTGGCCTGCGTTGCATATTTGCATGTCATGAACTCATCACCCAATTTTTTGCACGCATCTCTAAGCTTAGTTTGGACATCCTGTGGGGCATAAATATTGAAATCTGGAATGTCTATCAAGAATATAAAACAATTTATACATTTCTTTTTTCAAGCCGGAACTGGCATATCTCAAGTAGCTTACTTTTATATGCATTTTTTTTGCAGTATAAAATATCATACAAATTCAATCCCATTTATCTAGAAATTCAAATCAAGTTCAGGGTTAGCAAAAAATCCACACCGAGCCACTGAAGGTAAGGAATGTTTTCACAAGCTCATCCTCGGAAAAGACAGGGTGGCGTGCCACAAGATTCAGAAACCTGCCCAGAGCTCGTCTCCGGCCTTCAATGAACTCTCGCTCTGACATAGAGGTCAGGACTGCAGCGGGGCCAAAGAACAGAGAAAAGATTAAACTTTTCCAGAAACAACAAAACATAGCCCTTCCATTAATAAAACACAGCAAGGCACTTTCTGGTACTCCGTTACTGTGGAAGTACAAGTTGCTGAAGTCTGCAGAAAAACAGAAGAAGTTTACTTTTTTTTACCTTGGCAGAGCTATGATTGCTTGTCTGGTGCATTCCCAGAAAGCACTGAATGTCACAGCACAGTCTAAGTGGGAAATGCACAAGACTATAATCTACAGGTTTGTTTACAAACCTTTCACAGGCTGAGATTTTACAGTGAATAAATCAACGCCTTACCTCCTTTCAGCGCCCTTTTGGGAGGAAGCGCCGGCACGACTCTGTAAGCGTATCTCTGAAGCAGGAGCTCATGGAAGACGTCAAAATCAGTGTATCGCCGATAGACTGATACTGTAAAACGCTGCAAAAGGGCACACAGTAGATAAACGATCAGCGATATGTTTAAATATTACAACTGTAACTGTTGCATGACTCAGCAGCAACTCGACAATGTCTTTTTGTCCAATTTTGCACTGAAGAGGTCTTATTGTTTTATAATTATCTTTTATATTAAAAAAATATATATTTTTGTACTATTATTTTTAAATAATCCCCGCCCCCACCCGCCTGAGTTCTTTGTATAATAATATGTTTGTGCCAGATACAGTTTCTAACCCTCTCATCCTTTGCAAAGTCAAGCTATTTTATCTCAACTGATCAAGGAAAACGATTCCTCATAATATGAACCAGACTCACTGGTCCTTGTTTACACATTTATCTTGGGCTGTCCACATGTAATTGGATCATTTGAGACAGACACTGAAGCTAAAGTGGGCCATTTTTCAGCTACATATGGAGAGAAGTAATTTTTGTTTGTGCACCATGACACAGCAACAATGACTCAACTAATGGTTTAGGGTATAGAGTTGGAATATTCTGACCAAAGACAGAAAAAATCTAAACTTGTAAATCAGGTCTTTTAAAAGAACAATTCACTCAAAAATGAAACTTTGCTAAAAATGTACTCACCCTCAGGCCATCCAAGGTGTAGTTGAGTTTGTTTCTTCATCTGAAAAGATTACATCACTTGCTCAGCAATGGATCCTCTGCAGTGAATGGGTGCCGTCAGAATTAAAGTTGAACTTAAACAGCTCATAAAAACATCACAATATTCCACAAGTAATGACTCCAGTCCATCATTTAATGTCTTGTCAAGTGGACTGTTTTTGCTTGTAAACAGTGCTTGATCTGTGCATATTTCTATCCTGATTCAGACAAGATGAGTTTTTCACTGAAAAAGAAGTATTATGGATATAGGACTCATATTTTAGCCAGAAGCAGCGGTTTGAAGTTAAAAACGTCTTAATGATGGATTACTTGTGGATTATTGTCATGTCTTTATCAGCTGTTTGGACTCTCATTCTGATGGCACCCATCCACTGCAGAGGATTCATTAGTGAGCAAGTTATGAAATGCTAAATTTCTCCAAATATGTTCTGTGAAGAAACAAACTCATCTACATCTTGGATAACTTGAGGGTGAATTATTAGCAAATTTTTACTTTTGGGATGAACTTTAATGTCGCCTCTAAAGTCACTCACCTCACTGGTGACCTGATACTCCACGTGTTTAAGAAACAGCCCCTTCTTCTCGGGAATGAGCTCAACTTTGATGGTGTCCTTCTTCAACAGCTCTCCCAGAGCCAAAGACAAGTTCAAAGGACTCTCCTGAACCGTCTGCATCTTCAGACTCTGAAGCTCCCTCGGCTCTCCCAACTGAGGCTTCGGGAACTCTTTAAAAACATGACATATAACAGTGACTGTGCTGTATTTAAAGAGGTGTGACAGCCAGATGTGACTGACTAAACATTATATGTATGTGATCACAGTATCATACTTAATCATTTTAAATTATTTTCTTTCCATCTCTGTTCCATGAGAGGCTTGTGACGGCAAATAAATAACACAGCATTACAGAAAAGTCGCAAGGAATGACAAAGAACAAGAGATAAACAATGTTGAGCTGTGTGACATACAACGTTTTTTTCTGTGAATTTCTGTGGTTTGTGTTTCCAATTTAGAACTGAAAATCTGGGAAATGGGAAAAAACAACTTGACCCAGCAAAACGTTGCCTCAGCAGATTCAACCCAGGATCTTTGCTTTTGTTTGGTGGAATGCAAAAAAAAAATAAAACTTTCCTGGTCATTCCAAAGAGAGATATGCATTTGGCATGCAGTTGACGGGAAACTTGGTCTTGCTTAGAGGAAAAAACAGGAAACGTCACTTTTAAAGTGCACAGTCAACTGTCATACTGGCAACACCTGGAATAACACAAGATGCCTGTATTGAACTCTTCAGAGCTCTTATATGAATCATATGTGATGAAAAACACTCAAACACACCATCACACAACCTGTCCAACAAAATCATAGACCTGAGGAATGTAAATAATACATTCATACTGCAGGGTGAGAACACTTTAGGATTCAAAAGTGCTCCTTTTTATCTTAGAAATGTTGAAAAAAAGTAATAAAATCTTCACATATTAAGCTCTGCTCTTGCACAAATCACTGCGAACAGATGGTGACATTGAAATGCAGCTTGAATGCAATTATTCATTTGGGACAGCATGTAAGAGGCAATTTAATATCACATGACGTGAACAAAAGACAGTTTTTATGGAGACTTAACTGGGGTTACTGACATTTGATCATGCTACACATTTACCACAGTCAGCTGAGGAACAGATATGCTCATGCTTACCTTGTATGAAATTCTCCAGCAGTTTGGGACTAGGTGGTTTTCCTTGTTGAGCAAGGGCAATGAGAGCCAAGCCTTTATACAGCGAGACTTTACTTAGGAATCCATCACCACTGTTTACATGTTCAGCTATCTAAAATGCAGATGAGATACCTTTAAGCCTGTGCAGAATAAGTTCCCCAAGAAAACCATAACATTTCCATTTCCAGCCATACATAATGTCATTAAACAAAGCTTGTGGGATGTAAACTATCGGCTACAGTCTTTCTAGCCAATAATGACACAAGTAATCTTAGTGCAAGTCTCACCTGGTTTTGAACGGTGATGGAGAGAGATGTTCTGCTGAGAACTCTCTGGAATACACTTAAAGGCACTCGTTCATCAGTTCTGGAGCAGATGGCTTGATGTACTTCACGATAGTATGAAGGGACAGATCCTACATTCAAAAGACCATAAGAGCTTAGTGCTGACATAACAAAGGAATTGACTTGGAATGGGTGACTGACTGGGAACATTTCAATTTTGTTACAAGTGAACACACTGAAATAACTTTTTTTTGTCAAACAAGCCGATTGCTCCAACACTGACAGAATATTGTAGTTGCACAATGCATTTGTATTTTTTATTGAAGAGTTCAGTGAGTTCTTGTTAGACACAAACAATGTAAGTCTAATACAAACGGAAACACAACAGAACTTAATAAAAAATAACATTAAATACAAATATGCCATCGCAAGCATATAGTACATTAAATTAATTTAATAGAAACACAGCCGAAATATATTTTATTCAAAATACATTTCCAAAGCTGTTTGGAAATGAATTGGCTTTTGAATTTCCATTCGAATCCAATGGCGTCGGTCGCAGAGAAAATTATTTGATTGGATATCAAAATGGCAACATTCAGCCTATAAGGATGGGTGCAATTGACTGCATGCATAATCAATATAATTAATCATTCGGCTCTGCGCAACTCCTTCACAAATCGTTAAAATGGTGTCAAAGATTTAAAATATTTAGCATATGTATAGGATTATGGACATATCAGCTTTACATTATTAACCATCATTGAGGTGTCAGTCTGGAAAACTTGAATTAACAGGTAATGTAGTCACTACACAGGCGAAACCAGTAAAACAACAAATAAAAAGAAACATTTACGCAAGAACGCAAAGCGCATAGCTCGCGTTAAGTTAAAGTGACTCGTGTTGTCTCTCTCGATATTTTAAAACACCATCAGAGAAATTTTAGAAGCCAAGAAAAGAAATTCGCTGACAAACGCCAGTACAAAAGTACATAAATAAACCGCACGGCAAAGCATTATCTGAAACTGTGAGATATTTCGCTTAAATGCCTGTAATTTCTAATCCTTACCTTCATTGATGTCCGCCGTCATAGTTTAGATGTCATGTGAGTGCGATGGCACTTCCATGTGATTTCCTGCAGAAAAGAGCAGGCATGTCCCTCTCCTTAAAGTTGTGGTGATGTGGAAACACATGTGACAGTGGGTGGAGCCTCAGGTTCAACAGGCTCTTTGAGGACAAACACATCTTTATATGACATTATAGACTGGTTTTATATGGTTAGAATGTTTTCTAGAATGTAATTCACCCAGAGATGTAATCTGTTAGCTAATATAGTTTACAAGACATGGCAAAACAAAACAACCACACTAAACTCACTTGTATAGATTTACCTTTCCAATAAATAAACCAGAAACAAAATAAGCAAATAGACATTGCATTGCCTTATACCTTTTGACACTTGTGTAGTTTATATGATATGTTTTGCCTACTATAG
>NW_015625581.1:635897-636877 GCF_001515625.1 Sinocyclocheilus rhinocerous
TTACAAGACATGGCAAAACAAAACAACCACACTAAACTCACTTGTATAGATTTACCTTTCCAATAAATAAACCAGAAACAAAATAAGCAAATAGACATTGCATTGCCTTATACCTTTTGACACTTGTGTAGTTTATTGCTTATATGATATGTTTTGCCTACTATAGTAACTACTCCAGAGAATAATGATTATGCATGAGGGGAAGAAAAATGTCACGCCATTGCAATGTGAAGGTCTATGAAACCTCTGATCACTTTGCACTGTTCCTCTTTTAGTCAAAATACGTTTCTGTTGAAGTCAAAACAACACATCCTGGACTAAATCCAATTTAAGTTTAGGGAACTGAAAATAATTGCTAAGAAGAGTTTATTAGTTATAAAGTATTGAGATTAAATTGTATGTACATTTTTTTTCTCTGACCAAGAAAAGTTTTAAGATATTTGAATGCATCAGTGAATACATGATAATAATAAAAAAAAACATTTTTGATAAAGCTGAGATCACATTAAAAGTTAATTTGTGAATTGATTAGGAGTCATAAGAAACCTTGATTAATCATTCCTTGAGACCTAAATACTTTTTATTCCTATTCACATTGCGTCAGCATTTCCAGTAAGGTGTGAACTGCTCAGCATATTGTTGACTAATTACCATATTAGCTCTGTGAAGCTTAAATGCCAAAGATCAAAATGACTTGCACATCTTAGCTCATGCAAATGTATTAATGCCAGTGCAGTGGAATGAAACTGAAAAGACACAATTAGTTAGGCTCAATCAAGAATGTTACTAGTTACCCTGTATGCAATGTTGTTAATGACCAAATCTACTAATCTGGACAGGTACCAGTATTTTTTGGTTATGGCACTGAAATTATGTAATTGTGTAAGTTCTTTCACAAAGCAGGTTGAGCAGCTTAGTGAGACAGTCTATTTATCTTGCCAGATTTAATAGAAGAAGCCTATAGAAAATAGTTTATTTAT
>NW_015625581.1:637020-642195 GCF_001515625.1 Sinocyclocheilus rhinocerous
TGTGTGTGTGTATGTGTATTTCACAGTATATTTGAAGGGCCAAGTATTAATCATTACTTTGATGATGGTGTACATTGCCATTAACCATCTTAAATTAAACCCACTCTGATTACATTTTTGTTTCTCCATCCTGGCATATATCTTTATGTATTTTCATTCTTTGGTGAAATGCATGTTCTATTCAGCATAATAGCAGAAACCATCACACAGTTTTAGGTTTCATTTAGACTTGTTTTGAGAAAGTGGCGTTGACTATCTTGCAGGCATGAAGACAGAATTCAGATATTCATTTATAGTGCCTTGAATGGGTAACAAACCAGCAAACCCAAACTTGTGTAGGTTTGAACTCCTTAAGCTTTTGGTTAAAGTTCATTTTTGTGGTAGTTTCTCCCTATGACCGCATGGGGGTCAGGTTCAATTTGATAAAAGTACACTATATCAGGTCTTTCTTTCAAACCAAAAACTAGTTGCAGTTTTGTGAAAATGTTTGGCTTGGCTTATCACAGTAAGTTATTTATTTTTGAGTCTTAAGGGGCATTTTTCAAAGTATGCATTCATTTTGTGCACTGATTCCCCAAAATGCTTTCAGCATAATGTTGTATCAGCATTATATTTTCCATCTACTTAATTTAATGTAATAAATTGTGTTTTTAGAGTCTCAATTCAGTCTTCTTAATCAGAAATTAAATTCAAAGTGGTTAAAAAGTGCAAGGAACTCCATACTATAGGTTGGGACATACAATGTGGTATTTAACCCCAAATTTTTTTTTTTTTTTAATTGCTAGTAAATTTCATAAAGAAAAGAGTAAATTTTGAAGTAGAATAACTAAAACAGTTTGTGTGTTTCTTGTAAACATACTCCAATATTCTTTGTTTTATTTAAATAAAAAAAAAAATAAATAAAAGTGTAGTTACAGTGTATTTTTTTACTGTGAAAAACCATCACATTTTAATGTAAAAAAAATCAATACATTTGATTTGATTTGATTAGATTTTTTTATTTAATTTTATAAATGAATTTTATATTTTATATTTTTATGAACAAAAATTTAATATTTTCAATCATTTTAAGCCATGGGATTGTATGTTACCCCAAAACATTGTGAAACTGTCTTCTGTGAAAATTCATCACATTTTACCTATAAAATTAATACTCATTTAATTAAATGTTTTAAATAATTTAATTTTTATACATTACATTTATATTTTATTAAATAATACATTTTCCAGTTATCGTTATATCATTCATTTTATATTTTTATCATGTTACCTTTAATAAAACTTAAAGGAATATGTTCAAAAATCAACCAGCTGGTATAAGCAATATAAAAATATCATCAGCCTCTCTTTCCAAAAAGAACATTTTTAAAAATATTAATGAAAAATACGTATATATATAAATTGAAATAGGTGTGTAGTATGGTGTCTGAGCACTAGATGTCAGCATTCTCAACAGTTGTCTCGTACCCTGATAAGACTCTACTATCTCAACGTGAGTTTGTTATGGTGGCATCGGGCTCGTTGCTTGATTGCTCTTCACTCACTCACACTGGATTAGAGATCATCTCACCGAGTTTTGTCGGCGCGGAGGAGTCGCGTGGCGTCCACTAATCCACACACGGACATTTCGACTTCACAAACACCTTCCCCGGTCATTTAGGACTAATAAGGACAAAAGGACGGAGGAGTTCCACCGTGGGAATGACGGAGCCGCAGACAAACGCTTGGCACTAATCTCGGCCAATGACTGACACATAAAGCAAGCAAGGGAGATACATTTTATAACTGGCTGGCGTTGAGAGCAGCCTGAGGACTGCAGGCTTGGGTCTCGAAAGGATTCAGCTCTGAATGCTTGTATATCTCAGGGTTTATTGTGTGAATGCGTGTAGTTTTAATGTATCCAAACAATAGGCAGTTTGGAGAGGGGAAGTAGGAGCTTGTAATACACGCTTCCCTTGTGTTTGCCAGCCAGCCGGTAGGCATAGGAAAGCTGAAGTCCTGGTTTATACAGCTGGACACTTCTGAAGCGTTTTAAATAATTAGCTCTTTGCCGATCCACGTTGAATAATTAAACCCCTCGTTTTACTTAACAATTAGCTTTGGGTTTCTCTCCAGGGACTGCAGGCGCTTGTTAGTCGTTTTTAGCTCCATATCACTATGGATGAAGGACGATAGATGTGCATTTTCCAGGGAAGAGCAGCTTTATGTGTGACTTTATAGTCTAATGATTTTGTTTAAGCACTGACAGAAGTTTTAAACTTCCTGCTTTAGTTTCTCGGGGTGTTATTGTCATAAAGATTATGGCAGCCGTTGTGAATTACTCTCCTCCGTGGTGGGTTAACCTTCTCCACAGACTGCCTCACTTTAATCTGCAATTTGAACAAACCAGCAGTGATTTTCGACCGGAGGACTCATCTTACCAGCAGGTAAGTCCACGCATTACAGTAACAATGCTACTGTTTGATACAGCAACACCACGTGTAGATGGCATGCTGCTCAGTAATATGAAATGGTTTGTATTGAAAAGTTGATGATACCGGTTGAAAACCATTTTAAGCAATATCACACAAGAGCGCTGTTATTCTGAATATAGGCACAGCTGTAGGATGGTAGTAGCAGCCATGCTGATATTCAGTACATAACATGACTAAGGTTTGCTTGAATTAAGTGATTTATTTTATTTAAAGGGGTCATATGATGCTTTTTTAAAGATCATTATTTTGTGTATTTGGTGTAACAGAATATGTTGACATGCTTTAATGTTCAAAAAACCCATTATTTTTCAAATACTGTACATTATTGTAGGTCCTCTATGCCCCGCCTCTCGAGTCTTAACTTTGATAAAGAATATCTCTTTGGTTTTGAGACTTTAGTCTTTGCAACTTCAGGGATCTTATCTATGCACAAACAGCTTGTAATACTCCAAAGAGAAAGGAAAACTTGAAATCGCATCATATGACCCCTTTAACCTTTGTTTGAGACCTATTGACCCAGTTAGTTCATGTATTTTTTCTCAGCCAACTAAATCAGTTACAAAAGTTGCCAAAGCATCAAGGGTTGCTTGTCAGTTGTCACCTTGCAAAGCTGGCCTGGAGTAGCGTATTTGACTGGAACAAAGCAATATTCCTCGCTCCTTTTGGTCAAAGAGTTCTATAATCATTCCAGATTTTCCATTTTATTTCCAGAACAGTAGTGAACATTGCGTTCAAGTCATGTTGGAAAGGTTGTATTTATGGGGACATTCTAAAATGCTTAAAGGGGTCATATGATGCGATTTCAATTTTTCCTTTCTCTTTGGAGTGTTACAAGCTCTTGGTGCATAAAGAAGATCTGTAAAGTTGCAAAGACTAAAGTCTCAAATCCAAAGAGATATTCTTTATAAAAGTTGAGTCAACCACGCCTACCTAAAACGGCTCGTTCTAACACGCCCCCACATATCTACATCACGATGTGGGAAGATTTGCATAACGCCGCCCAAATGTTCACGCAAAGAAAGAAGGCGTAACTTTTATTCTCACTGTAGTATTGTTGTTGCCGCCGCCGCCATGTCGTGAAGGCACTGTTTGATTCGTTGTGAAAGCAAAACTACTTTGTTTGGCCTTCCAAACGAGGATGATATCCGCTTCGCATGCCTAGAGCTGATCCGTGCTGGTCGCTGAGGAAATACATCAACTTAGTGCTGTGGATCGCCAGATCGGCTGTGGCTTAATGGGATAGTTCACCCAAAAATGAAAATTCTGTCATTTAAAGGTGCAATATGTAAGATTTTTTTAAATTAAAATATCCAAAAACCACTAGAACAGTTTTATATATTTTGCTGACTTGTGTACTTACATTATCCCAAATGTTTCGAAGAATGTTTAAATCCAGAGAAATAAGCAATTTTAACTAGTGACACGGACCGTGTCTTTAATGTCACCTGCCAATGACGTCATGCACCCTCGATTTCCGCGTTTTATTAGACAGGTGATGACCGCACAGAGTAGCATTATAACAGAACTTTCAAACATCTCTAGTATGATAAAACTGCGCTGCTTTACCACATATACGCACGACCGGAAGGAGCGGAAGCGCTAAAGTGTGGCATAATAAAAGCTCTGCTGCTTTCGAGCCATGTGTCACTCTCGTCTCTCATTAGCTATTGCTTCAGCGGCCTCGTTTCGCTTCGATGGCTTTCCGCCTCACCCTGCTTCGTACTACGATGTTAATAAATATATAATACATTTGCTCATCCATGAACATGATTTCGGCCCGTCGGACGAGTCCCGTCGGATTGCATCGGCTGTGGGGATGAAGACAACAACTCCCATGATTTCCACACTCAGTCAAGGCGTCATCGAACTACGCCTTTGTTTCTTTGTTTGTTTTGAATATGCACCCTCTAGCGGAGAAAACGTACATATTGTACCTTTAATTACTTATTAATTACATTACCCTATGTCGTTCCAAACACGCAAGGCCTTCATTTATCTTCAGAACACAAATTAAGATATTTTTGACGAAATCCGAGCGCTTTCTGACCCTGCATAGACAGCAACGAAACTACCACGGTCAAGGCCCAGAAAGGTAGTAAGGACATCAATCTACAAGAATACTTTATTGTGCGCAAATAAATAAAAAATAACAACTTTATAAAACAATTTCTTCTCTTCCGTGTCAGTCTTCGATGTGCATTCATAAGAGTACCAGAATGTGCAAAAAGTATTCACATAGCTTCTAGGCTTGCCGCGATAGACTGTGATACCGGTGTTAAGCCGCAACACCGGTTACGTCACTTGCCCACCGCGTCACCGACCCCCACCGTCGTTTTGATTTTTTATTGTAATAAAAATCATTTAGTTCAGTAAAAGATTTTTTTAAACATTCGTTTCTTATTTAATTGGTTCCACATTGTTTGCTGATTTTTACTTTATTTAAACTTTGTCATTTATTTATTTTATTTGACATTCGTTTTGCTAATAAACGTTCTACGTTTCTTATTTATTTGGTTATATATTATACATGTTTACTTATTTCCATTATTAAACTTTATGTAAGTTATTTATTTTATATTAGGCATAGCTTTCCCTATAGCATGGTGTATTTTTATTTGTTTTGTTTATAAAAGTTCTATGTTTTATATATAGGCTAAAGTGAGTTTGACGTTGTATTTGGTTGTATTCAAGCAATTGATGA
>NW_015625581.1:642237-648083 GCF_001515625.1 Sinocyclocheilus rhinocerous
AATTGCCGCTATTTGAAAGTGAAAGTAAAATGGGCACACCGCTTTTACAAGCTATTTAAAAGCGAAGGAAAGCTAGGAAAGGAGAGAACGCCCCGCCCCCGCGGTGATACCAGTATTACCGGTGTTGTCACACGTCGATTAACCGGTGGGAAAATTTCCTCACCGTCACAACCCTAATAGCTTCATAAAATTGCTGTTAAACCACTGATGTCACATGGACTATTTTAACGATGTCCTTACTATCTTTCTGAGCCTTGAATGTTTCAGTTGTGTTGCTGTCTATGCAGGGTCAGAAAGCTCTCGGATTTCATCAAAAATATCTTAATTTGTGTTACGAAGATGAACGAAGGTCTTACAGGTTTGGAACGACATGAGGGTGAGTAATTAATGACAGAATTTTCATTTTGGGGTGAACTATCCCTTTAATGTTCTAAAACAACGACCAGGAGAAAACGATTTTCTCATATAATTCTTGCCATAAACACTATCTACTACTAAGACAATGGCACTCTAATCCAAGTAGCAAGACAAGATTTTTACATAAAGGTTTTCCCCTTAGAAAACCATTATAAAGAAAATGCTTAGCGTGGCTTAATTGATATTAAAAGAACAAACTCAGTATACACATTACTAATAAAGCATACTATGTACAATGTACAAATATACGTTTGTAAATACGAACTGCCCAGGAGGACTGAAACGCATTAACAAACCCATATATACCTCTTTGTCTATTGAGTTGGAGCACTAGAACAAACTGTTCATTTTAGTTCAATAGTTAGTGGCAGCTTATTTCTTAAAGAGATTACACAGATAATTTTATGTGCACATTTCTTTGTGCCATAAAATGACAGTAACTATAATTCAATCTTTATTATGAATTGATTATTGTTATTGCATCTCTCTAATGCTGAACACACCCAAGCGTGGCTGGCGAAGGTAGAAAATAGGCTTCTGAGCACCCTTTCAACTGCTTGGCTGTAGTCTTTCATCATAGAGACAACAGATGGCCTAAAGACAAGCCAGGAGTGCCATAAGCCTGGTGACAATACCTCTAATCAAAGCTCCTTAAATCAAGTTCGGCCTTCACTGTTGTTCACTTTATGGTGTGTTGGGTGAAACCAGTTGGTAACTTGGAATACACATGTAAAGAAGTCGTAATTGTGCTTGACCATCACCATCAACCCAAACAAATGGCAAGATTTAAATGACAAATTTGGTCATTTGAATAAAATTGAGAAGTCAGGTGGTGCAAATGCAATACAGTTCCAGAACTATAGGAACATAATCATAATTTGTTGCACCTATAATTATTCAAGGTGGTCTGTGTACATATAGTGATTTCATTGTCTTATAGATAGTCAGTGTTTTGGATCAAGGTGCTTCCTTAAACAGTTTTATCTTGTGCATCCACTAAATATCATCTTAACACCGTTTAATGAATTGCAACAAAATGTAAGTTTGACTTGTGTGTCCAAAAAGTGTCTGGACACTTTTTTTAGGGCTGCTGTATATATGTTCACATGATGATGAGAATCACTTCTCTTTCAGCTAGAAGTGTAGAGGAACTAGATCAAGGCAAGAATGAGAAATGAGAATGAGAAACAGCAGCTGCAAGCTAGACGGCCTTATAGTGCCTGGAAATCATGCAGGCACAGAGATGTTAAAAGTTGCTCGAGAAAGCAGCTGAGATGGAGAGCAGAAGTGAAGGCAGAGAATTTAGTGCTTCTGGGTCATAAAGCCCAGGATGTCAGCTGTTTGAAAACGTTTTACCGGGGATTTTTCGAAGCATCAGCACTGGAAGAATGTCTTAAAACAGCGTGGCAGAAACAAGCTAAAGCACATGATGAAGCAATTTTTGTTTTTTACTGTTGTGTTAAGGGATCTAACCTCCTCTTGTCAGATGCCATTGACATCAGGTGCATATAGAATTACAGACAACTTTACTTGAAATGTCTAGAAGCTCCTCTGCATGGTTGGAGAGGAAGGCCTAAGTCCTAAACAATATTTTTTTTTTACTATATCATTTTTAAAGTAAAGACTAGTACCCTTTGCAGCATCGAGTAGTCATGCATTCTTTTTTTTTTTTTTTGTCAGAAAGTAAATAATTAAAATGTGACATTTGTATTATTAATATCGAGGAAAATCAAAAATATTAGTTAAAGAGCATTATCAGATATCTCCGATATGGTACTGACACTGATTATATTACAGTCTATGGCTGAAATATTGAAGAAAAAATCATTTAGATTTTCTACATTTATCATACAAAATAAAATAAAATAAAATAGACGATGCTCGAGCAGCTTGTATTAGCAGCCTGTTCCATGTAGCATTTGTCTTGGAGTCAAAGCGCAATGATAACAGACAGCACAGCTGAGGATGGGGGAGCGAGAGAAAGAGGGGACACCTGCTGTCCACTGAATGGCGCTTGTTCACAGGATTGGAATTAACTAGAGATGTCATCTCGTTTGGCCACTAGTTAAAGGTTAAGCTCACTCCTCATGTCCCAGTTGGGGTTTCCTTGATGCGCTTATCTGTGAACTTTGTCCTACTTTTAATTTCAGTTTAATATTTTTACTTTTGATGGTCTGTTTCCATTAAAAAGAACAAAGTCAGCCTTGCTTTTAGCACAAAATCATTATTTATTGATGCCGCTGTCTAAATATTCAGTTGTTGGGGACTGCTTGTAGCGTGGAGTGAGATGACAGGTTATTAATGTTGCTCAGCAGACTGTGTCAACACATGTGAAGTTGCCCAGCTAATGCATGTACTAAAGAAAGTTTGGGTAATGAGTTTACCTTTAGCACAGGAGTTACTGCCCTTAAAGTGGTGTGTGTCTGTGGAATTTCATTTTTTATAATATTTTAACCAGACGTATTTGTTTATCCTACAGATAAGGAACGAAACCATTCAGAAGTTTATGGTCTGTAAGATTATAAAAAAAAAAAAAAAAAAGTGAAAGTAGTCTCTTAAGGTCACCAATGCAGCATTTGTTTGATTTAAAACTATCTACATCAAAAACAGTAATATAATGAAATATTATTACAATTTAAAATGAGTGTTTTCTATATTTTAATGTAATTTAAAATATAATTTGCTCCTGTGATAGTAAAGCTGAATTTTCAGCATCATTACTCCAGTCACATTATCCTTCAGAAATCATTCTAATATGTTGATTTGCTTAGTAAACATTTATTATCAATGTTGAAAACAGTCGTGCTGCTTAATATATATATATATATATAATTTGTAATTTTTTTGGGAAACTGTGATTTCCCCCCCCCCCTTAATAAATAATGTTCAAAAGAATAGAAATATAATTATTTTTTAACATTTATAAATGTCTTACTAACTTACTGAATTTTGAATGGTAATGTACATCAAATAATTTTAAAACTCTATAATATTTAATCTTAAATTAAAACTAAAAAACAAAATCAATAACATTGATGATAGGAAAAATGGATATTCATTCTGAGATTTGCTAAAGATTGCATTTGATAGTGTTATTAAATTATTAATATTAATGAAAAATTAATAACATTAATAAAATGAATAGGCATTATAGGCACAATTAAATACCCAGTATATCGACTAATAATGATAAATTAAAAATATCTTTCATATTTGCTGATCACTCTCACAAGGAATTTGTTGTGGTTTTACAGGAACTCTTGGTACATACATAGAAGTTCACAGAACTGATTCCGCAACAGCTGAGTAAAATGGTTTCATCTGAGCATGTGGCACTTTAAGCATTATCGTATCGCATATCGAATATCGCATTATTTAATGAGTTATCGCATATTGCATTTTTCTTCAATATTGCACAGCCCTACATCACAATATTAAAGAGAAAATCTGTCAACTTCAAATTCCAGCTACTTTCCATGTCTAAATAGTTTGACTTCACAACCAATTGTTGGATGGAAATGGAGATAAAGTACAAGTGTTAACACAGCTGAAGTCACACTAGCAAAGCATAATTTGGCACTTGCAAATGCTAATCAGAGGGAGGTAGTGTTGTCAAAAGACCCGGTATTTCGGTACCAAGTCGGTACTAAAAAAATTAAAACGTTACGGTACCAGGTTTTCTTAAGTACCGGTGGTACCGAGTACCCGGTCAACCCGGTTCTTGATGCGCTATCCGAAAGCTATCCTCTTCCAGTGTTGCCAAGAATTGGGCAGCTTTAACACTGTTGCCGCAGGTTGTTTTTCATGTCCGCAGGTTGAAAAACGACCCCATTAACGTGACAAGGTTATATTTATAATTAAAGAGATGGCACATTTCTCATTCTAGAAAACATTTTATTGGATTTCTCTCCAAAAAATGGTTCAAAAGCGGTCACTGGGGTGGTCCCCTTTCAAAAGGAACCATGTTTACCCCTAAAGTTACTTTTTTTTGTGAATTTTAGTGATGAACTAGTAATACACTAGATTTTGACTTCCAAGCTAAATGACATGGACTAAAAGCATCACAGTTTGGATTTCATGGGGTCTTTAACCACTTTTTTATTAAAAACATCAGTGTAGTGTTGTTCATTTGCCTTACTACTAGTTAAAGGTTCTGTCTTTTTGTTGTGGGAATGTGGGCTTAAGCACGGCTTGAAGTGCAAATTTGAAAAACAAAACCCCTACATGCTTTCCCACTCCCACACCCACTCCCCAGGCTGGCTGTGGGGGAGGTTGGAGAAATTCGTGACTGGCCTCTTCATGTCGTGGGGGGAGCGCTGGGAACATTTCCATTTTTACTAATTGTAGCGCTGGAGTTTGAGTCATTTTAGCGTGTCATTCTCAGGGATGTTGTTGGGCGCACAGGAAGTGAGAGCAGGGATGCTGAGAATCTGTTTTGTCAGCGTGTTTGCATGGTGCGACAGACTGACGAGGCCATCCTGTCGTCAGGCAGGAAACACAAGCTGTCTCTCATAGTGGCACATTGCCAATAAATTCATCACGTGGTCAGCTAGTTATGAAGGATTTGTGAAGGAGCCATTCATGGAGCGGTGTAAACACAACCTTGTTTGAAATATTAATGTCTCAGCTTTCATTTGACTCCAGATCTGATCTGCGTGGCTGTTTTTGCAGTTTACATTTACAGTTAGGTGTTAACTACTGACTTCCTGTGCATGTGTGTGGGAAGGTTTATTGCCATCCAGTCTGCCTTCAAAGGCTGAAATGCTTTTGACATCCTCTCTGAAAGTGTTGCTAACTCCTCCCCAGATTAATGTTGGTTTCCCAAAGAAATCTCTGACCCAGATTTGGCCCCTTGCTGCTCCAACTGCAAATGAAAAGAGCCTCAGCTCTTTTCCATGACAATGTGGAGGCTATATGGCTCCCTGAGGAAAATTAAATCAATGGAAAGCGATGCTTTGGTATATCAACATGTAAATTTCAAGCTATAAGCTATATATCTCTGTCTGTGAGATGCTTTTTTGTTGTATTTGTTTTTTTTGTTTTTTTTCCCTAAAAAGGCAACTATATAATTTTGTGTAAAGACTTATTTATATTGTCTGAGTGTGATAAAAAAAAAAAAAAAAGAAGAGAGAGAGACTGGTTTTTATACTGTCGCTGCACTAGGTCAAAATTAATTTAAATATCTCAAGTGTATTTACTTTTGTTTTGAAGTGTTAAGCTTTGCATCTTTTTTTCTACCCACTATTAGGGGTGGGAATCGCAGGGTACCTCACGATACAATACAAATCACGATATATGGCTCACGATACGATAATATCACGAATACAGCGATTCTGCGATAATCGATATATTGCTAGACAATCCTATAACGATACATCAGGATATCTGTCTAACTATGAAAACAAAATGCCTGTGAAAAGGTTAAGTGC
>NW_015625581.1:648410-649317 GCF_001515625.1 Sinocyclocheilus rhinocerous
TCCTCTCATCATAAAAACGGAGCCCCGCACATGACATAGCCGTTCACATGGCGTCTTTTGCGCGCTCAAGTTCGTTATTTCAAATGTAGACGCGCGGCAAGCACACACACTGCACACTTCTGCGCTGCATTACAGCTCTGACAAGGTTTTGTTTCGTCATCCATGCCATAGGTGCAGATTTATGTTTCTGCCTGTCAGTGCCCACTGCCCACACTGCATAATGCGCACTTGTAATATCTGAGAGAGAGAGAGAGAGCATCCAGTTTTGTTGACATAAAACTGGACGCGCCGGCGCCACTCTCACTCATATAGTGAGGGAAATCCACCTGCGATCCGAGCGGAGAGGTTAGGCTACTCACGGACTCAATATGCGCTCTGCAGTGATAACGTGATAGATGCCTACAGTCCACGCTGATAGCTGTTCCGGGGCAGATTTTTAGTTCTCAGCTCCATAAACATAAGGCGCATCTCTGATTTGTTGTTGGTCTACCATTACGCTCGTATTTCTTCTTCGCTGTGAATTACAATTTCCGTTCATCTGACCATCCGCAATCTGGGAAGCGCCACCACAAGAAGTCTGGAGGTACTGCCACAGTGTAGGTATGAATTTAGATCTTTTGTATGTTTAAAAAAAATATTGATACTTGGTGCCAGAGTATCGATAACGTCTCGCGGCCGGAAATATCGCGATAAATCGGCACATCGATTTATTGTCCCACGTCTACCCACTATGAAATTTTCCCTTAATGTTTAAAACTAGGGTTGTCAATAGATCACAAGTGGTGTCATTAGGTCTATTGAGTCCTCTGCACAATGTGATTTTGCTGCAGCCTGGAATTTAACTGCTGGTTTCGTCTGGCCAGAGGAGAACTGGCCCCCCGACTGAGCCTGGTTTCTCCCAAGGTTT
>NW_015625581.1:649580-657655 GCF_001515625.1 Sinocyclocheilus rhinocerous
TGTATTGTTAAAAGCGCTATATAAATAAAGGTGACTTGACTTGATTAGGTGAGTCTTTTAAGCACATTCTCTTGCAAAACAATCTTGAGAGTGATTGTCATGTTCACATATGGCTGCATGACCTGAATCAGGAATGAAAAGAATCCTCACCGTCTAGCCCTCTAATTTTGCTGGTTTATTTTATCGTCATTCACTTTTTATCACTGTTTTCGCATCTAAGGGAAATGAAAGATTTCATGGCACGACTTAATCGACCATCGATAGCTTTAATCGATTGCATCTCTTATTGACAATTAATCGATCATCGATTAATCGTTGACATCCCTAATCTCAACGGTTGATTGTTTTTGTACAGATTTTTCAAAGTTGTAAATAACACATTTCTTTAAAACAATTTTCACTCTGAAAAGTAAATCCTACACCTAGTGTAAGTTCCTGTAGATAAGGGAATTTAAATAAATTAAATAGTAAATAAAATGTAGAAATCAGTCCCTTAATATGACATAGCTTATTTGTCCTCGCTTAGTAGAGCACAGTGAGATTCCATGTTTGGCGAAAACTTCCTTTCTCTGAAACGTGACGGGATAAAGGGTGGTGCATATTTTGCAAATATCATTCGGATGGCCTACAGCCAGCAGCACTTCAGCACAGTGGCCTTGTTTGAAATGCTGCTGTTGTTCTTGGGCAGTGCTATCGCTCAAAGGGGTCTCTCGCTACGCCGCGTCCTGAATCAGCATATGGAAAGAATAGATCCATTAAGATAATCTGCAGAAGATTACCATCTGTTTAGAAAAGCTGAGTCTGGGTCTTTTCCTGTTAGCAGCAAAAGGAGAAACGTGGCAGGATTGAAATCTTGGTAATTGCGGTGACCTCCTTGGCACAAGTTCTCACAAGAAAACACAAGCACTCTGAGTTGGCAAATGCCAGCTGTGTTTCATATCTTTAACTGGTGGGAAGTCTGTTGAAAACGTGTAGAATAGATTGTGTTAGATTTACATTTATTTTAACAAATTATCAGGTGTTTTTATCCAAAGCGACTTGCATTGTATTCAAAGTACACATTTTGTCAATTCATGCATTCCCTAAGAGTCGAAACTATGACCTTGATGATACAAGCACTCTGCGCTACAGGAAGTAAATACAACGTTTAAAGCTGTTTTTGGCACTAATGCCCCCACGCTGGCTAATATGATGTTTCTTCTTATTTGTAACTTGTTTTTCTTGTTTGAAACCAATTAAGTAGATGGATTTAGTAGACATGCAAACCGCTTGTTTCTTCTGCCATTTTCTACTAGGGCTGATAATTCAGTTGCGTTGTGTATTTATATAAAAGCACAGCTTTTACGCTGAGATGATCTCATGGACGCAAAAGCTGTTAATCACTCCAAACACATTATCAGAGGTTGTCAGCTATGCAGTTTTGGCCAGATCTGCCATTCTTTGTAAATGAGGGTATTTAAGCACTGATTAATCATATCAAGAGTGCTTACTGGCCATTCTCCCAGATGGTGCTGGCACCAAGTAACAAATTTCCTCATCCTGAGACGTCATATCAGCCATCATCATCATCATCATTCACATCTTATTTGTCTCAAATGAGATCCTGCCTCACGTTTCCCATTGTTGTATTGAACGGTTTTGGATTTGAGTTGGACTTGACCAAAAGTGATGACAGTGATTCGCCTAGTTATGATGACTGATTCATTTAAGGTGATGATTCATTGTAAAACAGCTGTTTCAGTGACCCTGGTAAGTGTTAAAGGGTTATAGTTCCTCTGACCCTCCCATAGACAGCAGGGTAACTACCACGTTCAAGGTCCAGAAAGGTACCAAGATGATCAACAAAGTAGTCCGTGTGACATCAGTGGTTCAACTGTAAAGTTACGAAGCTACCAGAATAAATTTTTGCGCAAAAACAAAAATAACGTCTTTATTTAACATTTTCATCTCTACTGCGTCACTTGTGGAGGTGCGTTCACGACAGTATCATGACGCGAGCGTGTTGATATTTTCATCTTGCTGTGCAATGGCCAAAGCTCCATCAGCTGGTCGACTATCGTGAACAATCCCTGGTTTTGAGGGCAGACTGACTGCTCAGAAGGGTGTTAACTGGTGATCTAATTACCATGGCCTGTGTCTAGTAAACAAGAGCTGTGAAGCATACTTGTTGTTCTATTGCATGATTACCCTGTTATTACCCTATAGCCTATTACCCTAACCTAGATTTCACCTGGTGAATTGTTATAATTGATGTAATGATAAAATTGGTATAATTTAGCAAATGATGAGGCAAACTTTTGTTACCATATCCTGACTGTGTCCATTTAGATTGGAAATGGCAGAGTGACTAACATAAATGACCAGCCAGGCAGAATTTATTTGATCAAAATACAGCAAAAACAGTAATATTGTGAAATACAATTTAATATAAGTTTTCTATCTGAATATATGTTAAATATAATTTGTTCCTGTGATAGCAAAGCTGAATTTTTAGCAGCCATTCCTTCAATCTTCAGAGTCACCTGATCCTTCAGAAATCGACTACTTCACAAACATGAAACAAATTTTAATATACAGCTGTATTGATTGATATCTTGTTTATTTGTTAACAGTTGCATCAAACAAACTTTTAAACGCACTGTCACAATTGTCAGTCCACAACTTCTAGTTCTTCTTTAGACAGTGTCAATAGATCACAAGTGGTGTTATTAGTGAAAACACAACTTTGTTTCCAGGTGGTCTGATAAACCTCTCACCTGAACATTCGCTGGAATCTTCTGAGCCTAATAAGCCCAAAGAATTATCTTGAATCAAACAATCAGGCTTTGTGTTTTAAAGTAAATGCGCTGAGCAATGATGCCCTTTTAGCATTACAGTCTGTGCTTTTAAGACCTGCTCGCTTTTCCAGTCTGACTCGCTGGGCCCTTTTGAACCAGCACAATGGTTTTCCTAGCTCTCCTGTGATCACACACTGTGAGCTTGACGGACAGCTTGGCACAGGTTGAAAGCCGTATGGAAACTATGTGATTTGGGAGATTTGAAATGCTTACATGTGAAGAGGGGTTCAGTGAGTCCATGCAGATTAACTGATTGGATACCAGGCCAAACCCATCATGGGTGTCTCCATTTGACCGATTCCCCCTCTAATCTGGCGGGACCAGAATTGAGTCGGTTTTTGAGGAATGTGAGTGCAGACGATCTTAAAGTGCTTAATCCCTGTGTGGTTGTCACAACAAGATTGCCAGAGTGAAGTGTGTGTCTTAACTGAGAATAGCTCTGACCTCATTCTACATAAAACTTCCCCTGCAGGTTACTTGTCACGTGAGTTGCAGCGGGAGACTTGGTTTAGAGCGACCCACGCACCATTTTCAATTTTAATAAAAGGGGAAGTGTTATGAGGTGCCTTTGATTTGTCTTAGTCATATTTTGACTTTGACTGTCATTGTCGGGAAAATGAAACTGAAATGAACAGTAAATTAGGTCATTTAAATGTAGCAGCATGTTGTTGTTTTTTCATTTATGACGGGTAATATCAAGGTAGAACATATTTATGTATAGCAAAATTATATGTAGAATTATTTTTTTCAGTTTAACCCTTGTGCTGTGCTTAAAATCCTTTACCTAATTTGGCGTTCAAAAATGACCGCCCTTTTTAAAATTGCTTGCAAATCTCTCATTATGCTATTATCACCAAATCGTGGATTCAGTCTTTTTTATCAACTTGCTTGCTTTCAATTAGCACAGGTTTTGTATTTCTTTTGGGACTAATTGATAGTAGGCCTCATTGATCTGAACTTGTGCACTTCTGTTTTTGAGTAAATAAACAAATAAACAATCAATTAATTAAAAAAAACATTATTTGTGGATTATTTTGTCCATTTTCATTCAATACATAAGTTCAGATCAAAAAGAAATACAAACTCTTTGCTAACTGAAAGAATACAAGTTGATAAAAAAGATTGAATCCAATATTTGGTTATAATTTGGAAGTTAGTGTTGTCAATAGAATAGAATTGCAGTCTCAAAATGAAACATCAAAATGAAACAATGTAAATGTTAAAATTCTGGTAACCATTTAATAAATATCTAAGTTAACATGTTAACTTTTGTAGCCCTAAAACATTTTGTAAAATCTTTTTTCCAAAAGATTTTTTTAGTGATTTGTTTTAGAGGCTAAAGCCTAAAGCCTTTCAAAGTATACTGTATTTATTAGCATGCGCAAACACAGGTTCTCGACATGAGCTCTAGAAAGTTTCAGCTTTGTCCAGTGTCTAGGCTATTTCTCTCCAGAAGTTATAACTGAAAAATGTCTTGATTCTCATTTAAACTGGAGTTGCGGGTATCTCTTAATATTCAGAACCAGAGAAAGCCATAATGATAATGTCACTTAAATAACTGATTATTTGGGTGGCTCATGTTTTCTTCTCATCTCTTGCGCAGTCTATCCTGCTGCTGGGCAGTGTAGCTCTGGCATGCTTGGCCTTGGACCTCCTCTTCCTCCTCATCTACTCCTGCTGGCTGTGCTGCCACCGTAAGAAGAGCGATGAGCAGCCAAACGCAGACTGCTGCTGCACCGCCTGGTGCGTCATCATTGCCACCCTCGTCTGCAGGTGAGTCTGAATGCATTCTTCCTCATATCAGCGGATCGTTCAGGCAGAAGATGACAACTGTAGTCAGAGTCTCCAGAGAGATGCTTTTATCAAATGATCCCCAGCTGGAAAAATGTCATTCTGTCTGTTAGAGTGTAAAGGAAGGTGTGTATTATCTGAAGGGCTGCAGGGTTTAATTTCTGGAAGGGAAGTCATTTCTGTACTAATCTCTGTAGTTCATTTGGAGCTCTCTCTGGGGTTCGATATGGCTGTATTAACAGCTCTGATTCCTCTAGCTGCAGGCATGGGGTTATTTCTACCTGTAGCCCCAAAACCCCTCAGTGGCAAGGGCTAATGCAAGGATTATCCAAATGAAAATGTCCACTGTATGAATATGAAAGTTCATCAGGCCAGAAGCTAATTTTATAGCAGTACTGAAATGCTTAGCCAATACTGTCCTGTTTTTAGTGTGTTACTTTGGCGGCAGTTTCAACCTTTTGCACTCATTGGCTTCAGGAGAAGAAGATATTTTGAGAAATGCTGGTAGCCAAACAGTTTTGGTTACAATAGACAATGAGACATTTCTCAAAATATCTTCTTTTATGTTTCGCACAAGCAAGGAATTTATACAGGTTTGGAATGACATGATTATGAATAAATGATGACTGAATTTTTCATTTTTACATGAACTACCCTTTTAAGGTATTATCAGTGCCCAGATTTTGTTGATCAGTCCATCTGGTAAAGAAGTTAGTAAGTGGTAAGAAGGTTGATCAGATGAGTGCTTTTGATGAAGAAATAATCACTGGAATTGCCAGAGTTTGCCAGATTAATGGCATCAGAGTTTGAGTAGGAAGTGAACTAGATATCCATGAGACATTCAGTTTCTTATTCAGGCAGCTGAACTTGAACCAAATTGCTTGCCGGGATTCTCTTCAGACTGTTGCTCTGGAACCACAGATAACCCGTGATTTCGTTTGAGTTTTCCTTCTTTTCCTCACTTTCCTTTGCTTTTAAATAGCTTGTAAAAGCGCCGTGCGCATTTTACTTTCATTTTCAAATTAGCCGCAATTTGGCGTTGATTCAATTCAAGCAACAACAAAATACATCGTCAAACTCATAGAACTTTTATTAACAAAACAAATAAAAATACACCATGCTATATGCCTAATATAAAATAACAAATTACTTAGGCTACACAGTTTAAATAGGTATACAAAAATGAAAATCAGCAAACACTGTGGAACCAAATAAATAAGAAACATAGAACGTTTATTAGCAAAACGAATAAGAAAGCTTGGAGGCACGGCATACACCTTGATGTAAAGTAAAATAAAATTAATAAAATACACAGTTTAAATAAAGTAAAAATCAGCTAACACTGTAGAACCAAATAAATAAGAAATGAATATAAAAAAAAAAAATTTTAAAAAAACTTCCAAAATCACTTTAGATAAATGGCAAAAGGCTTTTCAAAATCCAAAATATTGCCAAACAGGCGCTTTTGCATTTTGTTTCGAAACTAAATCTTCCGCTATCGTCTTGTCTGTCTCACCTCACCATTCTTGTCAGTCAGCTCGACTCGCTCCTCACTTGATAAATGAAATCTGACTCCTGCTCCTGATCTGTGATGCCACTGTTGTTCAGCACGCTGCATTGAGCAGCCGCTTTGGTTTTTAATTGTGACTGTTCTCTAACGGAACTAAAGGATTTTTATTACTATAAAAACGAAATCATAACAACGGTGGGGGGCGGTGCCGTTTTGGGCAAATGACATTACCGGTAAACACTGACTTTCGCAGCAAGCCTCTGGTGAGAAGTGATGAACATGGAAATGCAGAGGAGAGAGCAAAACAAAACACCAGTCATGAACTAGAAGTACAAAACAAGGTTTTGTAAAGAAAAATGACAGGATTTCGATATGCATGTACGACAGTTAGCGGAAGCTAGAGATTGCGGTTTCTAAAGTTTTAAATATGGATGTTTTTCTTACACAAACACTTCACTTGGCTTCAGAAGGCCTTTATTAACTCCACGGAGCCATGTGGAGCACTTTTTATGATGGATGGATGCACTTTATTGGACTTAAAAATCTCGACTACCATTCACTGCCATTATAATGCTTGTAAGAGCCAGGACATTTTTTTAATATAACTCTGATTGTATTCGCCTGAAAGAAGAAAATCTTATACACCAAGGATGGCTTAAGGGTGAGTAAATCATGGGATAATTTAAATTTTTGGGTGAACTATCCCTTTAAATGTGTTTTTTTTTCTTAGCTTTTGGCCAATTATGTCTTCTTAGTAGGGCTGTCAAAATTTTTTTCGAATTTCGAATATTCGTCGAAATTAAAATAAAAATCCACATTCGAATGCAAAAACGTTTCATTCGAATTTTAGGTGTACATCAGGCAGCAGCCTTATCAGTGGCGCACGAAATGCGATAACAATGTAAATGTCATTGCATTGTAATGTTTTTCATAGCTTATCCAGTTGAAGCCACTAGATGCGGCACTGCTACGTTGTTCATTCAAAATATTGCGGAAAAAGAGAACTTTTTATTTTATTCCTTTGAAGAAACGTCCATAAGTAATATTTTGCTCGATGTGCCCTCTTGTGGCCTCAGGAGAGAAGCCAAAAGCTGTTTTTGGTCCTTTGTATTAAACTATACATACATGCATGAATGATGCTGTTTTGTTTCTAATTGTTTAAGCACCTTTTAGGGCTGCACGATAAATCGCATGCGATATTTAACGCGCATCTTGTCAGTAACCGAATGTTCGGCAACTGAAATTATTCGGCTGAAAATAGCAAAAAGTGAAAAGGCCGAATAATATGTACCGAACAACGCGATCAAATAGAGGCACGCACTAATGCAGCAAACATGTCGGCAGTGTGAAAGTATTTAAAACTATCAGAGAAAGAAGCAGAAATCATTATAAGCACGAAGCACCGACAGCGAGAGACTATTTAGTGCTGCATCACATGTATCCTATGAGATGAAGAGGTGGCTGATGCTGGTGGTTAGGCTACTGTATGATGATTGAAATCGCGAAATTACCTCAAACGATTAGTAAATAAACTGCAGAATCATGGGCGACATTTGACTCTTGAATCAGGGGGGGCAAGAAAAAAAAAAGATGTATGTATATATATATATATGAAATTAATAAATAAAAGCAAACGGTTTTTTTTTTTTTTTGATGTAAGTAAATCAACATATTTTAAGTTCCGTCCATTGCCAATCACTGCTATTTCGAGAGTAAATCCCGCATAAATATGCGGATGTCATTCCCGAAACTTTGCAGGGTGTAGCCTATGTGTTCGAAAAACTAAAGTTTCATACAAATTCTGAATGGATTATACCCTAGAAATTGCACAAAGCGCGCTCCCTTCATCACTAAAAAGCGTCACTCATCTTCGTTCATCACGATCTTACAAAGTTCCGTTATAATAAATGAAGCTTTCTAAACTGCATAATGAATCT
>NW_015625581.1:658088-658339 GCF_001515625.1 Sinocyclocheilus rhinocerous
TTGCTGAACTTTCTACCGTCCGTTACTGGAAATGAAATGAAATTACTGGTTGATATGTCCCAATCTCAATAAAGTTTACACACGCTTTTGGTCCGTGAATTAGATCTCGCTCAGGACGCGCGCTGTCTGGAGGTTTGGCCTGGACCGGTTCCAGAATTAAATCAACATATTTTAAGTTCCGTCCATTGCCAATCACTGCTATTTCGAGAGTAAATCCCGCATAAATATGCGGATGTCATTCCCGAAACTTT
>NW_015625581.1:658441-658995 GCF_001515625.1 Sinocyclocheilus rhinocerous
GCGGGGCCGACATCAGGGATTCCATGACTAACAATTTGCACCCCCATAATGTCGCCCATGTGCAGAATGTTATATTTTCTAATGCACGCACGAATTGCATGAATTCTGACAGTGCTCCACGAGCTCGCGGCGCCAGGGTTCAAAGTCCAAAGCACGAGGAAAATCTGCACTGAAACTGTTACTCGTCAGTTGCTCAGTAACATTTTTGTGAATTTTTTTAAAGGCATGTCCTAGAAATTGCACAAAGCGCGCTCCCTTCATCACTAAAAAGCGTCACTCATCTTCGTTCATCACGATCTTACAAAGTTCCGTTATAATAAATGAAGCTCTCTAAACTGCACAATGAATCTCTTATTTACATCGTGTCTGCAATTAGTCATGAGATGATTCATGAGCGTGCAAAACTGCACTTAAAAACCGCGGCGCTTTCAGTGGTGAGTGAATTCTGACAAAACTTTTCTGATTGGCCATTGCGTTCAAGAAATCAACAGATATGGCTGTGATTTTTTACATTGCTCAATGCTGCAAAAACACGTTGAGGGTATTTAGCGCTT
>NW_015625581.1:659005-673177 GCF_001515625.1 Sinocyclocheilus rhinocerous
CAGAGCAAAAGCAACAACTCCATCAACATTCATAAATGTTAGTATTGCAGTTTTACTGTTGTTCTGTAAAGTAAGTAAAATAAAAAAGTAAGACAATAATAATGATAATAATAATTACCCTTCAACAGCTCTATTAATACATGTATTATAACATTCACACAGGGTTCAAATTGGGATCTGTAATATATTCTAATGTTTTAAAAGAATTCTCTTCTGCTCAGCAAGGCTGCCTTTATTTGTACAGTAAAAAATACATGCCTGATTCAAGTCTCAAAAATGGCCAAAAATATTATTTTACTAACTTATTAATTTTAAGTTAAATTGTGCTTTGTTGGTATAATGTCTGCTAGAATGTAAAAAAAAAATGTTCAGTGTTAAGTAAATATTTTTAAATTGTTGTTTTGTAATTGATTTTTTATTTGAAAAGCAGGACAAAACAGTAAAAAGCACATTTTGGCTATTTAATTTATGCAATGGTGAAAACAAAATGGCAAAATAGGCCTACATGGGGGGGGGGGATGCTAAAAACCGTGTTCGGTATTCAGTATTCGGCCTTCGGCCCAGTGTTTCATTTTGTTCGGCTTCGGCCAAGAATTTACATTTCGGTGCATCCCTATCGAATATAATTGGAATATTGATAATATTTAAGTACAAAATTCGAATTTAGTTTTTCAGACATTTTGACAGCCTTACTTTCTTAGCATTCTTTGGTGCAACACCAATATCTTGATTTTGATTATTTCTACTCTTCGTGATCATGTCAAGGTCATTTGGATCTCGTAGTGAAATGTGTAGCAGTTTGAAAAGCAGGTTGAAAAGAATTGAACATTCAATGCAAATTGATAAATGCACATTTGACCACTTGAGAATCAACTCTTGGTCCTTCTACACACAAGTCTTGGATGACTTGAATTAATCACAGGATGTCTATTGATTGGTTTGTGAAATTTGCTGAGGTGAAACATTGACCGTTTCATTCCTGGTGTGTTATAATGTCGATGATGACAAAGTGCTGAGCTGCAGAATAAAGAACTTCAGACACAACCTTCTGTCTGGTGCTGTTGCTTTAATGCATGAAACCACAAAGAGTGTTTCTGCTGTCCTTCACTCTAGTTTTCCTTCATTGTCTTCAGAATCAACGGTAGTGCATTATAATCCATTAAAATTCAAGATGTCAAGATGTTTCTCTGAGTGAATGAAAACCAGTGGAAGGATTCATAAACAATCAGATTGAATAAGTAATGCTGGCTTTTGTTATGATGATGTTTGACGCACAATGTGAATGAAAAGAATTTGGTGGGAAAGTTGAGGCTCGGCTATTGTCCGGTCTGACATCCTGTCTCAAATAAACTCTGTTGCTATGGCAGCGTCTTTCCCGGCAATTCCTAACTTATGGTTTTTGGCATTACCGCCGCCATCAAGGACTCACAAAAAAGACCACCACCACCCCCCACATCTCATGACCGATCCTCCTGTTTTTTCCATGTTAACGTGCACTCGCTCTTCAGGGAAGTCCGCCTGTGATAGTGTCGACATAAGAGAGGGCCTGCTGTGTGGTTTTGTGAGTTTCTGTTCTTCAGTGTATGTTGATGACAGGTGTGAACTTTATGGTCACTATGTGTTACACACCAAGCAGTAAATCCTGTCTTCAGTACGGTCCATTTTTTTCCCCCAGCTCGGAAGTTGTAAAGAGCTCAAAGATGAGGCAAAAAAACTCTAAGGAGTGTTGCTGTCTCTAATTATCTTCTCTAAAGCCACCATGGAAGCAAACTTGACCTTACTAGTTACTTAAAGAGGTCATATGATGCTTTTTTAAAGATCATTTTTTGGTGTATTTGGTGTAACAGAATATGTTGACATGCTTTAATGTTCAAAAAACACATTATTTTTCAAATACTGAGGTCCTCTATTCCCCGCCTCTCTCAAACGCTTCGTTTTCTACAAAGTCCCTCCTTCCGACAAGCGCAGTCTGCTCTGATTGGCCAGCTGACCCAGTGCATTGTGATTGGCCGAACACCGCAAGCACTCGTCGGAAATGTAACGCCCTTACCATAATCGCGAGCTTCATCTTTCAAAATAAATGTAAAGACAGCCCGAAAGGGGAACAGAGTCGCGTGACAGACACAGTGATGAAGCTGGTATGTGTTTGCAGTACACAAGTCACGGTTAAGATTTAACAGCAAAGTTGTTAAAAATGTTTTAAAAAATGTGTCTCGACCCTGTGCCATTCCATTCCACTCATTTATAGATTGATAAACATCCTGTAATATGTAAACATACTCTAAGAAATGTGTCTAATTGGCTTCAGGTGAACCTGAAACCATCATGAAACCATCAACCACCATCTAGTTGATTTTGAAATAATATTATAATATTATTGCATAGGGATGTAACGATTCACTCAACTCACGATTCGATTCACGATTTTTTATTATTATTTTTTTTTTTTACAAAATGAGATTTAAGACAAATTATAAATTAAATGTGTCCTTTTATTATTGCTTGGACAAAATTTCAACCGGCTCGAGGTTAATCGTTACATCCCTATTATTACAATGTTATTATTATTATAATTATAATATTATTAAATATGTGATGCGATCTAGGAAAACCCAACACAATGGTGATATTTTCCTTTTTTAGGTTTTGATGCCATAACCAAAACGTAGTGAGCAGCTTCAGACTACGTTGTTTTCTTGTGCTCTGCCATCTCACGATATTAAAAAAATAAATACATTTAAAAAAAACTTTGCGTGCCGTAGTTTACACAGGACTGGCGGGAAATGTGCATTGATGCACCTTTATTATATATGTTACGTGGTTTATTTTGATAGGTTAACTGTTTTTGTGGTGTTAAGAGAAAGCACCTCCGCAGCGTGTTCTTAACATGAGAGAAAGACAGTCTTTTCTGCTTGCTGCAATAAATCGCTATTTTTCTGCACTAAAGTGAATTTTGCCAAGATATTTTCAGAGATGATAGACAAGATATATAGTTATAGAATAATAATTGAATGAAACTCTAATTTTGACAAAAAATTGACATTCGACCTATTTTTCGAATTTCCTGAAAACGTCCCAGCGCGACATCCGATGGGTTTTCCCAGATCGCATCACATATTATGTAGTTTTACACATCCCTAATAATTATGAACTGAGACAGAGTTGCTATACAGTATGACTAATCATGGTCCTGAGTAATAAAATTGTCAGCAGCCATATCACCCTGCAGCCCAAGACTGGTCGCCCACTGAAGCTAAGCAGGGTTGAGCCTGGTCAGTACCTGGATGGGAGACCTCCTGGGAAAACTAGGTTGCTGCTGGAAGAGGTGTTAGTGAGGCCAGCAGGGGGTGCTCACCCTGTGGTCTGTGTGGGTCCTAACGCCCCAGTGTAGTGACGGGGACACTATACTGACAAAAAGCACCGTCTTTCGGATGAGACGTTAAACCGAGGCCCTGACTCTCTGTGGTCATTAAAAATCCCAGGATGTCCTTCGAAAAAGAGTAGGGGTGTAACCCCGGCATCCTGGCCAAATTCGCCCATTGGCCTCTGACCATCATGGCCTCCTAACGATCCCCATGTCTGCTGATTGGCTTCATCACTCTGTCTCCTCTCCACCAATTAGCTGGTGTGTGGTGGGCGTTCTGGCGCAATATGGCTGCCGTCGCATCATCCAGGTGGATGCTGCACACTGGTGGTGGATGAGGAGATTCCCCCCTTCTATGTAAAGCGCTTTGAGTGCCCAGAAAAGCGCTATATAAATGCAAGGAATTATTAGTTATTAATTATTAAAATAAAGACAAGTTGATACATTATTGATCATTTAGCAGATTTGCTCATTGTTCAGCTTCTGTGTACACTGACAATATAAATGGGCCACTTTAAAGCAGCGGACATCAAACATTATCTTATTTCACAGCATGGTAACTGCACCAGCAGAATTGCACTGAAAGTTCTGCGGATTTCCACATAATTCTTTTGTACGTCATTCATACAAATCTCCTCACCCATCTCTTGCGTTTGAGTTTCAAGCAAAATTTACCATATTTAAGTTTATAATGCAAAACTCTGCAGATATTCCACCCCAATCAGCACAGAAAATGTGCAAAAGTGCAGATACTGCATGGACTACTCCTCACTTATGCATGAGGAGGAAACAAGCTCATGCCGTCCATACAGTGGACAGTCTTCCTGTACTCTGTGGATCTAGACAGCCTATAGGAACAGACTGTTTAGTAAGAAGCCCTTGTAATGTGTACCATCTGAAGGTTATCGTATTCCATCAGATTTGGTATTAAATATGTCAGATAATTCTGTTTCTATTGAAATAGAAATCTAGAGTTGTGCAATTTTTGGTCTTTCTTGGAAGCAAATTGTATGGCGAAACCTCCTGAGAATTGCTGATGAAGGCACATATTTTGAGAGCTTTACAAGAAATCTCAGTGGACGCATTTGAAGGAACACATGAGCGCTCAAATAGAAACCAGAAAGTACAAGAATGTTTTGCAAAATGTGGTTGAGACATGCAATCCCCTGTCCTGAATCAATGATTCATGAGGACGCAGAGGAGTGATCGTAAACAGCAGAATCTAAGTCATGTTACTGTAGATTCCTTCACCGTCCAATCAGTCGTGTAGGTTAACACCCTATTCTAAGTGTTTCCTGTTTATTGTGAGTAACATTTAGGGTTTGTGTTATTTGCTCCTACATAGGAGTGTTTCTTTAATGTCTCTTTTGAGTTCTGTTGCACCACATTCATTATTTAGTCCAGATGAAATCCCTTCAAATGCACACTGTTCAGTCAGAATTGATATAGTTGGAGGCATGCAAGTCAAGACGCATGAATCTGCTCTGTTTTCAGTGATTAAAGTTTGATCCTCAACTCTGTCAGATAGTTTAATTGTATTTGATGTGAAACGGCCTGGAGGACTCATTCCAGATGCACAAGCACCTAAGTTTCACGCTTGGACTTCTGATGTCTACAGCTTCAGGCACATTTTAGCTGTAGCGCTGCATAACTAAAGATTATGGAAATCCAGAGCAAGACTCTGAAACCTTTACAGCGTTTATGCTAATCAGCGCATGACTTGACATTGAAGCCACTTCAAAGGCTCTGATAGCATCACAGCAGTTCATTTGGGAATTGAGACGGGAATATATAAGCTTATGTCCATCCAACATTTTTTGCACCAGAAATATGATGATGAATATGATCTGTCCAATTGTACGTGAATGTATAATATACAAATTATTTATTCATAGCAGATTTCCTGATTTGATTCTGATTCACAAGCTCTTGATTACAGTTTTTATTCAGTTCTATTCATTCTAGTATATTACAGTTATAATGTCAGTATTTCTTACATATGAAAGATATTCTGTCTTTGCTAATGCTGTGAGTTATTGGACAGAAGAGCTGGGCGATATATTTAATATTATCGCAGTATCTTTGCTGACAATATAACATTGGGTAATGTGACCCTGTGAAAAATAAATATACTAAAATGTATTTGAAATACATTTCTTTCATGCTAGGTATACTACAAATACATTTACATATTTATGCAATTAATAAAAATACCCTGCAATTTGGTGTACTAAACTGGTATACTTAAAGTCTGTTAAACTGGAACAACTAATTTTGTACTTGATGTACTTGAATTGTGTTGAGTGCGGAAGTACAACTAATTGTTTGTGCTAAAGTGGAACTATTGCAAGTATACTTATGTCACGTCACTTTATAGATAAAACTATAAGATAAAAAAAAAATAAGATTTCACTACCTCTAACCACTAAAAATAAGAGTCTCACTAGAATAAGTTTGCATTTAAATGACAGATATTATTCAAAGAGCATACAGTCCTCATCAGTAGTGACATTAAAACACATTTTAGGCTTAATATTAAGAAATGTGCATTGTGCACAAGTAGTAGCCTACAGCAAATAAAGTTTAATTTAAATTTAAAAAAATTTTAAAAATTAAATTTTTATATCAGTTAGGCTTGATCGATATGTCAGTAAATGTTAACTATTCTTAGTATGAAATGGATGTATTTTAAATTGCTTTTTTACTAGGGGAATATTGCGATAATGTCAATAGTTGTCTTTATAGGGAAGTCATGGCCTAACGGTTAGAGAGTCGGACTCGTAACCCAAAGGTTGCGGGTTCGAGTCTCGTACCGGCAGGGATTGTAGGTGGGGGAGTGAATGTACAGCGCTCTCTCCCACCTTCAATACCACAACTGAGGTGCCCTTGAGCAAGGCACCGAACCCCCAACTGCTCCCCGGGCGCCTCGGCATAAATGGCTGCCCACTGCTCCGGGTGTGTGTTCACTGCTGTGTGTGTGCACTTTAGATGGGATAAATGCAGAGCACTAATCTGAGTATGGGTCACCGTACTTGGCCACGTCACGTCACTTTATAGATAAAACTATAAGATAAAAAAATAATAAGATTTCACTACCTCTAACCACTAAAAATAAGAGTCTCACTAGAATAAGCTCTTTTATAAGCACTCCTGTATGTGTAATTAATCTGAATGTGTCAAAGGTTTCTATTTATGTATTTTTTTAGCGCTAAGCATTGTAACCAATAACAGACGTTCATCAAATTATTTTCTGCTAGCTACACAGTTACATTTTTAGATTGAGAACCATATTTAAATGTGGGATTGAATTAAAAAATGTTTAAATAACAGTGACAATTATAGCAATGGAGCGATCAAAAATCTGTGCATTAAATTTTGCAAACTAATAGACCTGCCATTTGTTCTGTCATGTGTAATGTGTTTGTTTTTTTTGTTTTTTTTTTTTTTTATAAATTATATAATCCTTAGTTTATTGAATAAATTAGTTTTTACTGTTGTATACAGATATACAACACCAAAGGCCGCTCACTCTTTGGGTAGAGTGACCAAACTAGTCTCGTCTTAGCTGTGTGACACTCCACTTATCCAAATCCCCACTGATTCGGGACGCTGTGCTTTAGGGGGAAGGGCGCACCAGGACGAGCATGAGCAATGAGATTGCTCAGCGTGATCTGTCCAGTCAGTGGAGTGTTATTCTCTAAGGAGCATTTAACCCCATTCACATTGATCAACAATCACAGGTCATTACTTATTATATGTTATACAACTCAAGTCTGCTTCTTAGCATTAGGGAGCGCTGGGATAGATTTTGATGAGTCATGTGGCTTATTTTTGTTATTTGTTGTTTGCAGTATGTCTGTATGGACCCATGAGAGTTGTGGCCCAGAATAGAGACTGTCTGACAGACTGAGCTTTCTTTAATACAGGACAGCAGTGATATGGGACCACCAAAGGCCACAGCTGCGGGAACATTGATTGATCGGTCCTCGGGTCATATCTTGCCTTAGAGCCTACAATCACTTTCCCTTCTCTCGGTATAACTATTATCTGAGATGTCTTTTGTATGGTTTGATGTATCTGACCCTATAAACCTCACAGCTGCCCTTTTTAGATCTTCCATTTAAAAAATCAGAACACTACCTTACACAAATAATAGTCCTGAAGTATTAATTTATTTCTGCCTTCTTGGGAAATAGTGAACCTCTGCTTCTTACAAACAGATAAATTCTTAGTGAAGTCATTGCATAGTTCTGTAGTAGTGTAAACACAAGTAGCATTATAATTTGTTTTAATACAAATAACATTGGAAAAGAAATGGCCCTCATATCACTCTCTAACCATTCATGTTGTGCTATGAGAGATTAGACTGTTTTTGTGTATTTAGTTAACTTTGCTCATGCAGATTATCCACCAGATTTACCGTGTAGCAGGAATGCTGGGAACTCCACTGAGACCTCTCTAATGGATCACATGACCGTGGCTTCAGGGGGACGGCGAGGTGACATCTGCTTCCTGATCTGCACATTCGTGCCGCAACACGCCCCGTCTGAACAGCACAGCACATGGAGAATAAAACCAACACACCACGTCGTCTTAGCACAACTAACTGCATGTTTACAAAATATAGAGCTCGTTTGAGATACTCTCACTCAAGTGACTTCCTGCGTAGTGCTTCAGCGACAATGGGTTCTTCAGGTGTTATTGTGAAATCTTAATACTTAGACTTTGGTCCATTCGAAAGCAAATTATAAGACTGGCAAACGCACGGAATGTGTCTTAAATGTACTCTGGCTGAGAGCCGTGGGGCTTTTCCTGCGGTGAATAGCTCTTTGTTTAGCCGCAGAACCCCCTTAAGCGGGGTGGCTGCTGATTGTAGCTGCCATTGAATGCTTTACAATGGAGTTGGGAGACATACTTGAGCGAGAGAGGGTGGGGAATGGGAATGAGTGGGATTGAAAACCCTGTCGGCGGGTTGTGCTTTTCTGCCACCTGGTGGTGAGGCAACAAGTTCAAGTCGGATGTGTTGGTGGTCATATCTCTGGTGCAGGTGGTCTGTACATTGCTGTGAACGGCCTCAGTGGGTTTGTGGGGCAGCCGTTTGTTTGTGACCTGATTCTCTGGTTGGTCAAAGCTGTTAGCGCAATCGATTCATTTTCATTTGTCTTCTCCCAGCGCTGTTGTTGTAGCTCAACAGTCTGAGTCAATGTTGTGTTGAGTTTCACAGTGCGCTGTCGATCATTTGACCACTAGTTTCTCTTGTGTTTCTCTTGTGGTTCTCACATGTGCACAGACTAAATGGACTAAAAGCATTTTGTTAGTTGCAAATTGTACAAATATATAAAGTGAGTAGTCATTACGTTAACATTTAGGGCTCTTATTGCATTCCCTTGGAGCAAAGGGCTATTTGTTTTATTCACAGGTTTGCATTTATAAGGCTTGAACCAGCATCCTTCTGGTTATATGTAATGCCATATGTAATGCAATAATGTTCAGAATTCATTTCTCTCAGACAATACTAAACTCTTTCCTATTTACAACCCATCAAATTTCCATATCAAGCGGATTTTAAATATTTTAAAGCTCTAAAAGTCTTTTTTTATGCTGTATTTGTTTACATACACTACTGTTAAAAGTTTGTCATCTATAAGATTTTTGTTTTGTTTTTGAAAGGCTGCACTTATTTGATCAAAAATAGTAAAATCTGTAATTTTGTGAAACATTATTACAATTTAATTTTTATGTGTTAATATATTACAGTCATTACTCCATTCTTTAGTGTCACGTGATCCTTCAGAAATCATTCTAATATGCTGATTTGATGCTTAAGAAGCATTTTTATCAATGTTAAAAGCAGTTGTGCTACTTAATATTTTTGTCTAAACCAGGATGCATTTTTAGCAGGATTCTTTGATGAATAGAAAGTTCAAAAGAACAGCATATATTGTATAATTGTCTGTAATTTGATCAATTTTATGTGCCTTTACTGAGTAAAAGTTAATCATATAAAATCTTTAAAACAAATCTTAACCAACATAATTTTAACAGTATGCATAGTGTATTTATGGTTATTACAAAAATACACAAGATGAATTGTTTATTTTTAGTATTTTATTATAATTAGTTTCAAATCTTTACATGTACCCCTGAAACATTCCTAAGTACTCCTGTTTAGAAATGAATGTTGTAAATCAGTGCCCTGAATGATCTGTGAGAATTCACTCTTATTAAATAAGTTATTCATGTGTGTTCAGTTGTGTTATGAGGACAATAGAGTCTTGGGGTGCAGGGGTTTTGGGACATTACTGACCTATTCCTCAGGGTTACCTCGGCTCTGCTGAAGGCCTCCATTCCTCTTCATGCCTCTCTCTTTGTCTCCTTACAGCGCTGGCATTGCTATTGGTTTCTACGGGAATGGCGAAACCTGTGATGGCGTGAATCTGCTTACCTACTCCCTCCGCCATGCCAATCGCACCGTGTCAGGAGTGGACAGGTTATTCATGTGTGTTCAGTTGTGTTATGAGGACAATAGAGTCTGAATTAGATGCTTGTCTGTGTCTTCTGCCGGCTGTCTGCAGGGGTTTTGGGACATTACTGACCTATCCCTCAGGGTTACCTCGGCTCTGCTGAAGGCCTCCATTCCTCTTCATGCCTCTCTCTTTGTCTCCTTACAGCGCTGGCATTGCTGTTGGTTTCTACGGGAATGGCGAAACCTGTGATGGCGTGAATCGGCTTACCTACTCCCTCCGCCATGCCAATCGCACCGTGTCAGGAGTGGACAGACTGGTGAGGCACTGATGCACACTGGGTTATGTTCACATAGTGCTCCATCTCCCCAAAAACACACCAGAGCTTGACAATCTCTGTGATATACTCCGATGTTATACTGTATGATCTGTAGCTCATGAGAAAAGAACTTACAAAGCAAATGTGTGTGTCTGTAGGTGTCAGAAAGTACATCAGCTCAGAGCCAGACTGTGGACGAGAACCTTCGGCTACTAAAGGACGAGTATGCAAAGCACACAGACTACCTGTCCATCGTACATAAACTTCAGGATCAGCGGAGTGAGCTGGTTCGTCAGATGACTGACATTCCCTTTTGGAGCGATCTCAGCATCTCCTTGGAGGATCTGGCAACCCAGATTGAACTATATGACTGGTACCGGTATGTACTTTGATTTGTTTCACAGCAATGGCAATATCACTGAAATAAATATGTAGGGATGTCAAACATTCTAGTTCAGTACCAAATCATTTCTAAAACTGCGTGTCATGTGACCATTAAGTGACATCAGAGAACTGTGAACATGTGAGAGTGTTATTAAAATATTAACTTAAAATATAAGGGTTGCTTCAATAAGTAAACTTATTTGGTAAAAGAAATTTGGCTGACAAAAAAAAAGTACATTTAGGAAGCCCTTATACTGGTAACTGAAATGTTAGTGTTGCGACAACCCTAGAAATTTTTCTGGCAGACATTTTGAAATGTACTTCAGTCTGTTTAAAGGTGTAAAACCTTTCTAACATCCAGAAAAAAGTCTCGGGCGAAAAAGAAAGAGTGCTCAAAGGATTTCTCTGTATCGCATAAGTTGTGAACAGTGCTCTCTTAGAGAGAATAGAAATTAGTATTCTGTTCACTCGCTGCCTCTTTCCACCTCTCGTCAGCCACTTACTTTTCTCTCTGAAAGAAATTGCTTTGGGGTCTGTTTGTTTGCCTAAAAAGCCAAATAAGTTTCATTTCAGGCTTCCAAACAGGATAAAGCCAGAAAACCAAATAATTTTGGCTTTGATTTCAAAAGATTACCTTTTCTGAAAATGTAAATGGATCACTGAAGCTTACTGAAGAAAAGAAAACCGTCAGCGATTAAATAACAATAAGAAACTAAATACAAGCAAAAGGACAAAATAAAACACTACAGTAGAACACATAAAAAATGCTACATACATTGTATAAAGTAATCACAAAAAAAACTGCATATTCTTCACCGTCTAAATTAAATATATATTTCTTCTTAAAGTTACAAAAGTGATTTAGAGCAGTGAGAAATTGTCTCTTTTGTTGTTTGATTAACATGAATGACAGACAGCAGGAATATTAGACTGCTGTCATTCTAGTTCAGTACCAAATCATTTCTAAAATTTAAAAGAGAATACAGATTTCAGTACTCAAGTTCAAGTATATGAACATTAATTTATTTTTAATACAATATACTGTCACACATGTGTCTTCTTTCTCAGCTGTTTGTTTTCACTTAAGACCTAAATTACTGTTTACGAGGATACTTGCAAAGACGGGCATTTGACACATACAAGTGTGTATTTAACTGTTCAATGCCAATAAAGCGGCAAAAATAACTTTCCCACACTTTATTAGCACCATCTTTACGTGCGCACGCCTCTCAGACAGCGTGCATATAGTGAAATGAGTTCTGTTTGGCTGCTGATTGAGTTTCCATGGCTCAAAATCACTTGTTTTTTAAATCGAAATGCTTAAAAACGCGTGCAAATGAAATGTTTTCGTGACCACTTAGCGCAGCAACGTTACGTGAGCGTGTAACCGCAATGGAGACAATAGTCAAAAATCTCTACCAGTCGACAAATTACTATGGTGGGTATATCGCCCACCCCTACTTACCAAGGCTGCACTTATTTGATCAAAAATACAGTAAAAACAGCAATACTGTGAAATACTATTACAATATATATATATATTTTTTTTGTAACCTTATGAATTATCAATTTTGTGCATCCTTGGTTAGTAAAAATATAAATTTCTTAAAAGAAAAACAGCATATTGACCCTTTTTCATATATTTATATTTCATTATTTAAATATACAAGAGACAACAGATCTGTGAAGCATCTTATACTATTTGTTAATGACTTGTTAATGTTTCTTAAAGTGTTACCATTTTTGAGTTTGCAATACATTGTCGTACAGTGTCTGTTACATTGATTGTGGGTTTTGCTGTGTTTGTAATGTTAATATGTTGTTGTCTTTAGGTGGCTGGGCTACCTGGGTCTGCTGCTGTTTGATGTGCTCATTTGCCTGCTGGTGCTCTTCGGCCTTATCCGCAACTCCAAAGGAACTCTGATTGGGTAAGGCTCGACATATGGATGTGTCTTTGGGTCATGTGTGTTACACCAGGGTAAATAGAGCTTACAGAAACTTGCAAATGACCAGCAATATTTGATCTGCTGACCCACAAAGGTCTTTCAGTTGTCAGGGAGCCATCCACTCGAGGTACACCAGATTGATTTATGAAGTGTTAGTTATGCTCTTCTGTTTTAGCTCCAACAGAGAAATTATAAAGTATATTTCTCTCTGACCCCCACCCCCCCCCTCACTCTGGGAAGTTTTAAATCAGAGATGGCACAGAAAAACAACTGTGTGACAAGCTCTCCACAGTGCCTGAACAACAAAATAGCTCGAAAAACAGACACATTAGCACTGTTCCAAAACCGCTCTATATAGAAAGTAACTTTCTGCCACTTTCTTCTAAGGCATTTTTGTCAAATTTGCTTAAATATCTTAATTGAACTAAGGTCTAGTCCTGGCTTAAGCTAAGCCCCGTTTGTGAAACCGGGCCTTAAAGTGCTAAGAGACTTACCAATAAGAGTATCCCAATCGGTGTACTTATGCACTCTTCTATGCTCTTTTGTAGTGTGTTGACACTGAAAATTCCAAAAAGAAAAAATGCACATTATGCTGGATGACAAAAATAACCGTATAAAATTCATACACGAGACTGTATAGGGCAAACTGGATACTATTTAATTTGGGGCGCAACTAGAGATGTCACAAAGCTAACAATGCAACAGTGTCCACCCATCTTTTCAGCAGCCTTGGTTCCAGTAGTATTTTTCCTATTCATTTTTCCCCATAAGTATTTAAAAAAAAAAAAAGTCTTTCTTTATAAGCCATGAACCAAACCAACCATCTAAGAGGTAAGTCACAACATTACAAATTTTGCCTTTTTGTCGCCCAACTCTGTATGTTTTCCATGAATCATTTTATTGGACTGTCCAGGTTTTAGAATTGTTATCCTGTATAAATCTAAATGTCTTGTATAATCTTGACTGCTATATTTTTAATTTTGGTTTTTATTTTATTGTATTTATGTAAACTTTTTTTGTTGTTGTTGTTTTTTGGGGTTTTTTTGTAATTCAGTTTTTGCAATTTTTGCAATTTAGCCTCAGATGCTGACATGGCCTTAAAATCCAATACTGCCACTGTCGTTTTGTCTGATTTTCAAATACCTTTCTGCTTCAAATCAAAGGTACAAAACTGTGTACCGTGTTTTGGTGCGATTTGCTTGTCTGTTCTCTGATTTGTTTTAGATTTAGTTTTTCACCAGGAATTCCACTCTTGAACATGATAATTTTAAAAAGATATTTAAAAAATAAGTTAAAATGATGCTGATGGCTTCAACAAAGGCATTTACCATTGATTAACAACTTCATAGCTCACAGTAGGTCTGTCTTTAAAGGTCTATAAGTTATTGTTAAAATCAATTCCCCTATGGAGAAAATAAATGGATTTTTCCTTCTGGAACCCCACTGTTGCATTCTGTATTTTAAGAATAAAAATAAAGCAAAGCACACAAACATTGGGTAAAATGTATATTTTTATTAGATGGAATGTTTTTATTCAGATATATACTGTATATAGATTTATAAATTAAGTGAAGTGACATGTGGCCAAGTATGGTTACCCATACTCGGAATTAGTGCTCTGCATTTATCCCATCCAAAGTGCACACACACAGCAGTGAACACACACACACCGTGAACACACACCCGGAGCAGTGG
>NW_015625581.1:674510-685583 GCF_001515625.1 Sinocyclocheilus rhinocerous
GGCAGCCATTTTTTTGCTGCGGCGCCCGGGGAGCAGTTGGGGGTTCGGTGCCTTGCTCAAGGGCACCTCAGTCGTGGTACTGAAGGTGAGAGAGATTCTAGGTCTTGTGTGGCATGCCTATCACTATCCTATTATATATGTTAATTAAAATAATAAATAAATAAATATTGTATTTGATTTTATATATTCACACAGAGAGAGAGAGAGAGAGATAAAGAAATTATATTTAAAACATAAGGAAATAACTCTTTTAATTAAAGGGGTCATATGATGCTTTTTTAAAGATCATTATTTTGTGTATTTGGTGTGACAGAATATGTTGACATGCTTTAATGTTCAAAAAACACATTATTTTTCACATATTGTACATTATTGTAGGTCCTCTATTCCCAGGAAAACTTGAAATCGCATCATATGACCCCTTTAAATTTAACATTGCAGATTAGCAGACTGTAAAAAAATAAAATATTTTTTTAATTTTTAATTTGCATATATATGCTAATTAAAAATAAATAATATAAATAAATATTTATTGTATTTTATTTCATATATACATGTTTTATTTCATATATGTTTACAGTCTGCTAATCTGCAATATGTTAAATATGTTATGCTCAAACGTGGGCATTAGATATGAAGGTGAGCAGATATTTTTGTAGAAGTTTGTTTTACACAAATGTGAGGCTCGAAATATAACAACGTGCTGTATGGATGATAGCAATCCATGTGTGCTTATTACTTAATGGTTTTGAATCCCACTGTTGCTTCTATAATTTTACCACCATTAAATTCATATTATAGATGAAAGTTCTGAAAATTGTAGTGGGATGAAAGGTTTTTCTAAGCAGAAAAGCCCAGTTGAGGGGATTCCAACCTTTTAGAAGATGATAATATGTGTACACTGTATATAATGATGGCAGAAATGCTGATTATCTGTGTTCTCTCAGGGTGTGTTTTCTGGGTGTGTTGGCGCTGGTAATCAGCTGGGGCTCACTGGGTCTGGAACTGACTGTCTCCTCGGTGAGTGTCTCCATGGCAACACTTCTCCACACAGAGGCAGGACAGTATTGTAGTGATGCTTCTTCGTCTTGAGATCTTACTGCATATGCCCAAATTATAACTGTGGAATTACATAAAGCAGCCAGTAATAGTTAATCTCTGATTAGCAGCCAGTAATAGTTCATCTCTGTGATTAGCAGCCTCTTTAGCATAGTTATATTATACAACTGCTTTAAAGGGGAGAAGTCATGCAATTTTTTGTAAACATAATCTAACACTCAGAATCTACACACTAACAGCAGTTAGTCAAATATAATCAAGGTCATTTTCATACTAACAATGTACAAACCTACAGATCAAAGTCAAAGCTAGTCAAAATGGACTTGTCAGTGGGTTGCCAACTACTAGTTGGCAAATCAGTTGCATGAAAGTCCCTGTATGACTAGGTTAGTTTCAGAGTCACCAGGGCTTGATTGCATGCCTTTCTTAAGGGAAATTTAGATTAGATATTTTCTTGCTACTGCAAAATGCAGTTAAACAGAATTGAGGGATTTCAAGGTGCATTTTTTTAAAGTTAGACTATTTTTAGCTTGACATGCCGTCTTAAAAACAACACTTGTCAACCAGTTAAAGCACACCAAGCTGGCAGGATGCTAATTAAACACTGTCGCTAAAAATCACAGCTTAAAATATAAACACTACCCTACAAGAGTTTGGAGTTGGTAAGATGTTTTTGAAAGAAGCCTCTTACCAGTCACCAAGACTGCATTTATTTGATCAAAAATAGAGTAAAGTAATTAATATTGTGATATATTTAAAAAAAATTTTTTAAATATAATTTATTCTGTGGGTTAATTTTGAATTTTCAGAATCATTACTCTAGTCTTCAGTGTCTCATGATCCTTCAGAAATCATTCTAAAGTGCTGATTTTTATATTATCCATGTTGAAAACTCTTGTGTTGCTTAATATTTTGGTGAAAGCCATGAAATCTTTTTTTTTTTTTTTTCCAGAATTCTTATAGAAAGTTAAATAGAAGGGAAAGCTGAAATGAATAAGAAGTTCAACATACAGTACCAGCATTTGTTTGTAATGGAAATCTTTTGTAACATTTTAAATATCTTTACTGTCACTTTTGATCAATTTAATGGATAAGCTGTCTGTAGAACACATTTTTGAAAAATGGCATGCTATATAAAGTGTAGAATATACTCCTTTAATATTCATGGTTTGCTTTTCTCATTTTAGGGCTTCAGTGACTTCTGTGCGGCGCCTAACATGTACATGACCAAGGTGTCAGAGCAGTATATGCTTACCAAGAAAGGTTTGTTTCAAGAGTTTTCTTTCAAATCTCACAGATATTACATATCTTTTTTTTCTTTCGTCCACCTCCTGCTGATTTGTGAGTAAGATGCTTAATCCAGCAGGTGTTATTTTGAATCACTTGCGAGTCTGTCTGAATTTAGTCTGCCCTACATCTCCTGACGGAGGAGCGTGTTCTCTGAGGGATGAGCGGTCACGCAGGCGTTCATTTCCTGTTGGCTCAGAGAGGAAGCGTTCCTTCTGACTTTCTCTTCCTCACTTTATCAGCATTACTCAACACAGCGGTTCCTCTTCAAAGTGACCTTATTATCCAGGATGCTCTTAGTAAATCAGGGGAAGTGACAACCGTGTGGGTGTTTTTCTCTCAGTCTGTGTTTGTTTTGCGTGTCCGAGCGTTCCTCTTTGGGTGGCCGAAGCAAGATGTTGATGATGGAAAGTTATGCTCACATATTCTGGTTAAGCCTAATCTAGGTGGACTCAGTGTACGGCCTATTGGAAATTGATCTTCCTATGACTTAATCCTTGGAAAGGAAGCATTTGCACTGGCCTGAACATGTGTGAATCCTGTTAAATGTGTTTAAAAGGTTTCATTATGTTGGGCCTGTGGTTAGACATGGAGATGCAGAGGTTATATTGGGACTCAATGAAGGACCGCTAGAGTTGGTGCTATGCATGAAGCAGAAGTGTGTTTGTATGCATGTGGATCTCTATATGCTTTCATGTAGTAGAAGCAGGTTTGATATGTCAACGTTGGCGTCTGTTATGATTAATCACTTTGTTGGTCGGCTGAGAAGAGAAGAGCTACAGCAAGAACTTCTGGAGAGCAGAGGAGAGAGATAAGAGGAAAGGAAGAGAAAACCGCTGAAGGATGTGGATGATAAACCATGTGACTATCAGCTTCACACACCCATGTAATTGTGTGTCTTCTGGGCTCTATTCTTATCTTTGTTCTTCCTATCTGCAGTCTTCCTCTCATTTGCTCTAAATAAGTCCTTAAAGGGATAGTTCAGCCAAAATTGAACATTCTGCCAATATGTATTCTTCGTGCTGTTTTTCCAGACTTGTAACTCAGAAGGAGAATTAGGAGATTTCACCCTGGCTTTTTCAGTCTAACACAGTTTTGTAGTGACCATGAGCAAGTGCTCCATGTGACTTGTGCATTAAGTCTTCTGAAGCAGTGGTGTTATCTAAATGGTTATTAACTAAAACCATTCAAATGTTTTTTTATTAATTGAAATATATCTAAAATAAAGTATAAATATTAGATTAAAATTTAAAAAATGAAACAGAAATTAGAAATAAAATAAAATTGAGCACAATAGCACATAAAATTACTGAAAATATAATAAAATGTACTCAAATAGTATATAAATAATACTAAAATAACACTGTTCGGAAGTTAAAGAGAAAAGCAAAGTTGAATTGTTACCACATCACCAGATGAAGTGGCTCATAAAAAATTGGCTCAAAAAAAAAAAAATCTACTCCACTCAATGATTCATTATTTGATTTAACAGCTCACTGCAGGGGAGGATTTTCACTGAAAAAAAATCATGACAAAATTTAGTCTGTTCCTCACACAAAACTAACATGACTTCTGAAGAATTGGAATATAGCACACACACAGTTTGATTCTTGTTTGTCTTTTTTTGGAGTTTGTCAGTCATGGTCAGTCACTGTGTATTACTATGTGGAAAAGAGAAGCAAAATGAATAGTTTAGATAAAATATTGGTGAAGTATGATTGCGTCATGAGGAAAAAAATATTTTGTTAGTGGGTTTTCAGAATTTGTCTTGCCATTCTATAATAAAATAAGTCTTTGGAACATCATCAAAATATGCACATCAGATTTTAGCTTACACATTTCCACTAATTACATCTCTTTAGTCCAGAACTATATTTGGAGCAGTAATTCAGCCGGAAGCATTAATGGCTGTAGATGGAGACCACAAAGAAAGCTCGGAGTGTGTTCCTTCTGGCTATCACTGTCCTAGACTGACTCATCCTACTGCGTTTCCCAAGAATAGAACCAAGACATTTCTGTACTTGCATGTCTGTGCCATCCATCGTGTCTCTTCTGTGAGGAAAGCCTCGGTATGTATCCCAGCATGTCTTCTGTGCTGAGCTGTTTAATACTGAATCTAGTTGTTTAAAGAGGCCATATGGACCCATTATACAGACTGTGATGCATTTTTGGAATTATTAAAATCATAAATCTAGGGAACTTTTTATTTTCTTCATTTCATTTCTAACAGTACACTTTTGTTTTATGTTAGCCTGGCTTTACAAAAAATTGTTTTTATTTTTATTTATTTTACTCATTTTTATACCAAAAATATCTAACTTTTAGAATTAGGCCGAATGCTTTGGCTACTTCTACATGTAAATAAGCTCTGTTATGATGGGCTAACCTACTAGTTTATATGTTGTTGTTTTATTTAAATGACATCACAAAGTTTATTCATATCAAGTTACTTGATGTTCACTCGATATTAATTTCAAACCCAGAAGATGACAATAGTCCAAACATGTATCTAATTTAAATGCTTTCCTCTTAAAAAATGAACAGTAATGCATGCTATAATTGTCCTCCATTATGTATGCAGTTTACTCATCTGATAACGTCGCAGAAGGATGTTAAATTTTACAATCATCATTGAAGAATATCTGTGAAACACTTCATAAATAAGATCTGTCAGTGCGCTGGTGTGTTCCCTGCCTCGCATGAATCAGGATCTTTTACTGCCTGCAGTCATCGCGTCGTGAGTGGGATTTAAAGCTCTGCCTCCTCTCAGATCGTTTTTGGAAGCCACTCCATTGTCTTTGTTCGGTTTCATATGGGCATCACCAGTCACCCAATATTACATCCAATTACTGGAGGTTATTTACACATGACATATGAGCCTGTGGGGCTCTGGCCCTCTCACTGAATACTGTTACAACCTATAAATCCAGCACTTAACTCCACTACTACACTATACGCTCAGTTTAGCCTTTTGTATACAGCCATCCGTGGATATAATTGAGAGGCCAGTTTATTCCCCTCCTCATTTCCATAATTATGCCATTTATAGTGCAATCAAGGAGGCCGGTCGTATGGGATGGGGGAATTGGCTTGTTCATAAGCAGGTTTTACTTTTCCCTGTGACCGCTGCCATGTGTGTGTCCACGTGTGTAATGATAGTGATGAAAGCATCACACTCCTCCTCAACAAACCCACCGCTCTGACGCATGTGTCCGTTTTTGATTCGCGTCCACGCAACCCGCTGCAAGCTGCGCATGAAAATGGCCCAAGACTCCATCTGCGTTGGCGTGTGGAGGTTTGTGAGAGGACTGTGTGAATTAGTACCATTTCCTGTGCAGAAATAGAAAGTATTTTTTTAACACTGCAGTCTAGAGCTTAATTTCCATTCATCTTTGCATTCACAGATCAGATTCATTGCATGGTAATTTTAATCAACTTCACAATTGAAAAAGTGTGGGACCCCAAACTTTTGTGTGTGTGGTGTACATTTTAAACTTGTATTTAATGGGAATCAAACCCATGACCTTGGTGTTGCTAACGTCAAGCTTGAGATACTAACCTACTATTTACCTTCAGCTCTCATCTTTCTTTTCAGTCCTTGTAAAAATCCTCAATGACCTGGCAGCACTCTTCAAATGTGTGATTGTGTTTTCTGTTCACGTTTACTAAAAATAGTAGAAATCACAATGAAATTCAACCAAATATGACACCTATTACTGATGCACAAGCAAATGAAACTTGCAACTTCCTGCACCAGGCAAGAGTTATTCCTGAACACCCCTAAGACTTCCTAGAGTCTTATTCATTTATTCAATATTTTGGCTAATTTATGATACGCTCAGCTACCAATAAGACTGCCCTTAAAGACATAGCTCACCCAAAAATGAAAATGCTGTCATTAATTACTCACCCTCATGTTTTTCCAAATCTGTAAGAGCTTCATTAATTTTCGGAACACAAATTAAGATATTTTTGATGAAATCCGAGAGCTCTCAGACCCTCCATAGACAGCAAAGCAACCGACACGTTTAAGGCACAGAAAGGTAGTAAAGACATCGTTAAAATAGTCCATGAGACATCAGTGGTTCAACCTTAATGTTATGAAGCTATGAGAATACTTTTTGTCTTCAATGTGTGTTCACGAGAGTACCACGACGCATTTCTTTTGCGCACAAAGTATTCTCGTAGCTTCATAACATTAAGGTTGAACCACTGATGTCTCATGGACTATTTTAACGATGTTTTGGGCCTGTCTATGCAGGGTCAGAAAGCCCTTGGATTTCATCAAAAATATCTTAATTATCCTTTTAACTAAACACATTTTAGCATGTTTGAATTCATCCTACAGATTTTCCTTCAATATTGATGCAAAAAGATCTGCAGATTTGGTCTGGGATTAGTTATTGACTGGGAAATTCTCCTCTGCAGGAGAGAAATTAGATGCTCTGCTTAGCTTGTGCGAGCGAGGCATTTGTGGATGGAATCTAGAGATGCTGGTGGTTGGAAATATAGCTGTCCAGATACCTGACATGGCTGCTGTGGGTTCTCTAAGCTCAGTAAATGACAGTGTGTCGGTGTGTGGGTTCATCTGCTTTGAGGCAGATGTGAAACGTAAAGAAAAGAGAAACCATTTGTAGAATGTTGCAGATTTATAATGACTTACAGTGCATAAATTGTATTATATGCTTATAGATACAAGGAAATGGAAAAGCCGTCATACCTGAGTGGGTCTTCATCTAGATAATAAATGCTGATTTCTTTCATGTCATTGCTCTTGACCTACTGCCTCTCTCTCTTTACAGATATCCTGCAGTATTACCTCACATGTAATGTGGGTCAGGTCAACCCCTTCCAACAGGTAATCATAGCTTCTACCTCTCTTGAATGCATTGATTCAGATTTGATCTGTTAACTAAATCCCTCGCTTTCAAATCTCTTAGAGATGTCCTCAGAAAAAGTATATCGTCTCTGTTCCAAACAATAGTGAGCTTCCTAACTGGAGAAGTCTGGCATCATAGGGACATTCCCAACAGAAAGGCTTTTGCAAATGGCAGAATTATGCACCATTATACATACCTAATTTGGCAAAAATATAATACAGCATTACATGTGTGCATCATGGAAATGGTAATCCCAGAATTCATTGCTATTAGGTAATTTAAAAAAGTTAGCAACATGCTAACAGGTGTTATTTTAGTATTATTTATATTCTATATCCTATTAATAAATATATATTATAGTATTTATTAATATTTTGTTTTTGGCAATTTTGGCATTCTTTTGTCATTTTTAAAATAAAAAAAATAATTTATTTATACTATATATCATTAGTAAAGTTCTAATATTTATTTGATTTGATTTCAGCTTTCAGTTAACAAAAATATTTTTAATAGTTAAAGTTACTGATTCTAACATCAGACTCTGGGAGAGTTAGTTTAGTCTTGTGCACTTAGGTATGAGGGACCAACCATTAATGTTGTTCCTTCTGTAGATAGTTAATAGACAGCAAGGTATCTCACTGGAGTTTGGAAGACAGCCAGTCTCCTCCCTCCTCACACTCCATTACAGGGGAAGTGCCGCCCCCTGTTTAGTTTGCCACTGTACATTAGCATTCTCATTGCGAGCTGCTGTGTGTGTTCCTTTGGCTTCCTGCCTTTCCCATTAGTTAATGGAGTCAGACTCCACATCTTTATTTGAATAATGTATGTGCATGATTCAGACAAATCACAGCTCTTAACTGTTCGTGATTGATGGGTTATCTCAGTGACCGCTCCATTGTCTTGATGTCATTTAATTTAAATGAAGGGTAATGCCCATATGGAGACTGAATGCTCTACTTTGTCAGCTGATGTCTCTGAATGGAGTTCCTCCAGTTCTCATGCAGCATACAGATGCACTGAGCCTGATTCACATCTGAGACAGCAATGTATTGAAATGGATATTGATTTCAGACTTAAATGTCACCAAGGAATATTTTAAGAACATTTAAAGAGAAATGTTGAAGATTCTGCAACAAGTTTAATGCTTTATGCTTTAAAAATCAGAGTTGCTTTGCTGTCTACAATGCACATAAGCAGTTACCTTCAGAAGACATGTTCTTGCATTCAAAACAACTAGAGGTGTTTTATCTGTGAAGGATGCCAAAATTGTGGGACTGGTTAGATTTTTTTTGAATGTTTTTGAACGAAGTCTCTTATGCTCACCAAGGCTGGTTTTGCTGTTTTTTGATTAAATAAAAACAAATGAAACGAAATATTACATTTTAAAAGAACATTTAAGTTTGAATATATTGTAAAATGTGATGTATTTCTATGATGGCAAAACTTAATTTTCATCATCATTACTCCAGTCTTCAGTGTCAAATGATCCTCCAGAAATCAATCTAATATGCCGATTTAATGCTCAGGAAATATGTTTTTATCGACATTGTAAAATATTGAAATAGAAATCTTTTGTAACATTATGTCTTGACTGAAAATTTGATCAATTTAATGTGTCCTTGATCAATTAAAGTAGTAATTTGTATTTAACCTCAAACTTTTGAATGGTAGTGTATATAATGCTGCTTTAGAATTTGACCAAAAGAATGTATCTTCTAAGGCAGCATCATTTTGGAACAAAGTTAGTTGCGTTTGTGTTTTTCACAATTCTTGTTAGCAGCACTGAACCTTGCTGATGCTGCCTGTTGTCTTTAGTTAGTTTCCAGCACTGTTGCCTGCCATTAACACGGTAAACAGAAGTCTTCTGTGAGCTCTGTAAAGAAGGACATGTTGTACTTTCACTGCCTCTTTCTCACTGAATGTCAGCAAATTTTCCAGCCTATCATTGTGGAACTGTTGGCAGACAAAGCTAACACGGTGGCCATTTGGCATCTAAAATATTCATGTTTTCAAGACCTGTGCTCTTGAAATGCTCCGCGACACACCTAAATGGCCGGATGCAAGAGCCTGTACTGACTTTAGCTGCTGGTTGTAAATGCACTGTTGCATTATGCAAGCAGCTCTCTCTGCTGCTGCTGTACTAACAGTGGAGTGAGCGTGGGTGTGTGCAGTGGTGAATGAACACTGAGGAAATACTTCTGCACTGGCCAGGAAGTGGAAGTTGCGCAACCCAGTTTGTATTACCCGTCGAGCTCTTAATATTGCATTTGTGTGTCTTCCAGAAAATAACCAGAATCAAATAATCACACGCCTTATTAATAATGATATAGTTTTGTGAATTATACTAATAAATTCATACTTTATTTATCTAAGACGCATTAAAATTATCAAAAGTGACAGTAAAGACATTTATAATATTGTAAAAGATTTCTATTTAAAAAATAGGGCTCTTTTAAAATTACTATTCATTAAAGAATCTTGAAAAAAATGTATCACGATGTCTATTACAAAAATAATAAGCAGCACAACTACTTTCAACATTGATAATAAGAAATGTTCCTTGAGCACTAAATCAGCAAATTAGTATGAATTCTGACGGATCATGTGACACTGACGACTGGAGTAATGATGCTAAAAAAATCAGCTTTATCATCACAGGAATAAATTACATTTTAAAATATATTAGAAAACATATTTAAATATCTTATTATTATACTATATTATTATTATAGTAATTGTCACTATTATTTTTACTGTATTTTTGATCTAATAAATGTAGCCTTGGTGACTTCTTTCTTTACTTTTTTTTATAATTAGCTTTTCAACTGCTGTCTTTTAGTTTCATTTTATTTTTCATTTTCATTTGGGTCACTTTAAGTTTTACAAAAATGTGTTTAGATCTATAGGTTTTTGTGCTAGTTTTAGTATATTATACTAACCAGATTCCTATAAATTCCTGTCTGCCTAAAAAACCTGTAAATGTTGAAAAATACAATATACATTTTTTCTATATGCTTTATAAGTACAAGGTTGTAAATGAGATTAATTTTGCACACAGCATGTAACAGGTTTTGTTTTTTTCTTGTTGTAGAAGCTGTCAGGAAGTCACAAAGCACTGGTGGAAATGCAGGATGATGTGTCAGAACTACTGCGCTCTGCAGTCCGGGAATACCCCAAAACAAAGGTGAGCGCGTCTATATAGATATCTGCGTGACTCTGTGTTTGTGTTTATTTAGAGCATGCGTGTAGTATGTATAGCCCATTTCTCACAGTCCCTGATGCACAAAAGCTTGCAGGTCCTTTTGCAGTGTCTGTGTGGAAATGTTTGTGTGTGTTCACTATCCCTGGGCCTCTGACATTGTGCAGCATCTGTGTGTGTTCTGGGACAAAGTGATGGCTGACATTCTGTACGTGTGAGAAAGAAAACCGTCCTCTTGCTGAAACACAAGCATTGAGAGAAACCGCTGAATCAATGGAAATATTTCACCCTTATAACCAGCCAAAATCTGATTACCACTGCAACTTCATACAACTTAGACCTCACACAACTCTGAGCCTTTAAAAGAAAGAAAACAAGCCTCTCTGCTTTGACATCCTCCTGTGTGAATGTTTTGGTTTGTCATGTGTGTGCCATTGTGTGCTGGACTCATAAAGACTAAATAGAAATTAGGACATTGATTATACTTCCTAATGTATGCACTGCATTTACATTTAAATTTAGTCATTTAGCAAACGCTTTTATCCAAAGTGACTTACATGAGGACAATAGAAGCAATCAAAACCAACAAAAGAGCAATGATACGCAAGCACGGTGACAAGTCTCTGTTAGTCTTTCAGTTTTTTTTTT
>NW_015625581.1:685593-687106 GCF_001515625.1 Sinocyclocheilus rhinocerous
GTCTATAAAAAACGTGCATTACGTCTAAATTAACTCATAAAAATCTAATATAATTTCGTAAATTGCATAAAAAATTGTGAACAAAACAGCATCACGTATAATGCATTGCTTTATACAAAGAGCCGAAGCGTCATTCACACAGACTGCATTTAAAAACATAAGAGACGCAGTGAAAAGGAATAAACCTCCACAAATTCGCGACGTGTTTTCTAAAAGTTTAAACTGGTTTAACTTTGCATGGCTACATCTCTTCTGTGAGACGCGAGTGCAGAAGTCATATTTGTCCATCTAAAAATGCGCTGAATATGCATCTGTGTGTGAATGGCTTGGTTTCGGTTTTAACCTAATCAAGATCTTCTACGCATTAAGCTACTATATTTCTCTAATATTTTGAATGAATAATGCAGCAGCAGCGCGTCTCTCGGCCTAGACTAACAAAACATTAAAATACAACATCACGTACATCATCATCACCGCATCTCGTGCTCCACTGATGACTCTCCCTGACACACTCCTAACATTCAATTGTACCATTTTTGCATTCAAATGTCAAATTTTAAATTCGACTAATATTCTAATATTCACAATTTCCTGTCACAGGCAGGCACAGCACTCATGTTCGTGTTCGTGTGTGCTGTCTGCGTCACTCATAGCACGTGCCTATATCGTGCACTATATCGAATTTTTTTTATATCGTTATCGAAGAAGGTGTACCGTCGATAAATATCGATACCATTTTATCGCCCAGGCCTAACGCTAGTGTTAGAGGGTTCTTTTTTTAAATAAAAAGAAAACAAGTAGTAGAATAGAAATAGAATAGTGTTGGAGCATCAAGTTTTTTTTTCTTTTTTTAAATAAATAAAAAAGATATTATAGAACAAAGAGAATAAAATAGAACACTACTGTTCAAAAGTTTGGGTTCAGTAAAAAATTAATACTTCTATTTAGCAAGGACGCATTAAATTGATCAAAAGTGACAGTAAAGACATTTGTTATGTTACAAAAAATTATATTTCAAATAAATGCTGTACTTTTGAACTGTCTTTTCATCAAAAAATCCTGAAACAAACTGTATCATGGTTTCAACGAAAATATTAAGTACCACAAATGTTTTTAGCATTGAAAATAATAACAAGAAATGTTTCTTGAGCAGCAAACCAGCATCCTAGAATAATTTCTGAAGGATCATGTGACACTGAAGACTGCAGTAATGATGCTGAAAATTCAGCTTTTCCACCACAGGAATAAACTACATTTTAAAATATATTCAAATAGAAAACGCTTATTTAAAGGGGTCATATGATGCTATTTTAAAGATCATTATTTTGTGTATTTGGTGTAACAGAATATGTTGACATGCTTTAATGTTCAAAAAACACATTATTTTTCAAATACTGTACATTATTGTAGGTCCTCTATGCCCCGCCTCTCTCAAACCCGTCGTTTTCTACAAAGCCCCTCCTTTGACAAGCGCAGTCTGCTCTGATTGGCCAACTGACCCAGTGCATTGTGA
>NW_015625581.1:688367-688535 GCF_001515625.1 Sinocyclocheilus rhinocerous
ATGTAAAGACAGTACATAATGTCCTTAGTTTTACCATCAGTTCAAGCCCGAAAGGTGCTTGACAGACACAGTGATGATGCTCATATGTATTTGCAGTATACAAGCCGCGATTAAGAAAGCTGACTCCACTGTGATGTGACCCTGTCTCTCTCTCACGCACACACACAC
>NW_015625581.1:699169-726895 GCF_001515625.1 Sinocyclocheilus rhinocerous
GTGACGTAGAGATGTGGGGGCGTGTTTGAATGAGGCGTTTTAGCCCGGTCTGGATCAGCCTTCTCTTTTAGATAGAATAAATCCTTTTGTGGGAGACTTTGAGCTTTGTAACTCTGCAGATCTTATACATGCACAAATAGCTACATAACACACTGAAGAAAAGGAAAAATAGAAATCACATCATATGACCCCTTTAAAATTGTAATAATAGTTGGCAATATTGCTGTTTTAATGTATTTTTAAGTAACTTTTAAACGTGTATGTAAATGAGAATATCTATTTAGACATTGCATTTAGAGTAACCGTTTTATTTCAAACTATGTCTTCCTGTTTTTTAGGGAAACCTTGAGCAAATTCAGGGGGGTTTGAACACCACTGAAGTCGGACTGCACCAGCTCACTGCTCTTGTGGACTGCCGCAGTTTGCACATGGTAAGAAAGTGTTTCAGAGTATATGACCACTTTGCACATAAGGTTCCTCTCTGACTCTAAGCACATCTTGCTTCAACCTGTGGGCTTCTGTGACATGAAAAACCAGGGTTTTGCAGCCCACCTGCAGTGCGCTTACAAACATATATGTGTGTGTTTCTATCTTCTATCTGCTCTAAACCTTCTATCTGCAGTCTGGAGCCTGTCCTCTTCTCTGTGATGTCCGATATTTTGGGATTTAGTATGACTAGAGTTCCTCCTCAGGGCTGAGAGACAGGCCTGCTGTGTGGGTGGTCCTAAAAGTGCATCTCCTTCCCATGAGAAGAGAAAGTAACAGATAAAATATGGACTTTTGGAAACGCATTATACATTATTAATGGTGTTTTCATTCTGCAAAAGCAATAACATACTTTACGGTCCAAACCATCTGGGCCGTATGTGGGAGAGTTTGTGCTGGAGATGCAGAACAGTGCCGGCAGTAATTACAAATGGAGCAATTTTGCTGTTAATAATGACAGTAATTTGGAGGAAGGAAGATGCTGCCATGTTTCTCTGATAGCAGCATGTGTTGGGCTGGTCGCGGTTCGTTCAGCATGTTATTATTAAAAGCCCTGTTTCTCTCTGCAGCATATGGTGCCATCTCCTGCAGGAAGTTCACAGTTAGAGAGTCTAGCACTGGATATCATCATACTGTTTTCATTTCTTTTGTATCTATTATCCACATACCCAGCAGAGACTGGTTTCTGTGCTGTTGCATGCAAGGCATTTAAAAGTGACAGTTGACCCAAAAATGAACATTATTCTGTCATTATTTTCTCATCCTTGTGATGTTCAAAACCTGTATCCTAATCTTGTGCCTCTTCTGAAGAAAGAGAGTCAATGATGGCGGTGAGTGAATGATGACAGTGTTTGCGTGCAGTGCTGTGATTGTCTTTCTGTTTGTGTGCAGGATTATGTGCAGGCATTGACTGGAGTGTGTTATGATGGACTGGAGGGTCTGATCTACCTGGTGCTGTTCTCATTCATCACAGCTCTCATGTTCACCTCTGTCGTCTGCAGTGTGCCACACACATGGCATGGCAAAAGGTGAGATCTGAAGAGAAATTTTTTTTTTCCAAATATTATTTTATGGTTTTATGTAATAATAGTAATTTTAATTATTATTATTAAATATAGAGGGGTTATTATAGTTAAGTTAAAAAAATGTGTTAGTCATTAGTATACATTAGTATTAGTAAGGCAATATTTCTCTTTTTAATTAAGTTTAACTTGATGATACTAAAATAATAAAAACTCTCAATATATAACAATAAAAACTGAAACTTTAGTTGTAGCTTAATGATATACTAAAATAACGTTGCCTCAAAAAGTGTTTTGTAGATTGTGGTAACCCAGTTGTTGAGGGGGTGAAAAAAAAAAGAACGAAAAAAAAAAGATATATATATATTGATATATTTATGTGTGTGTGTTTGTGTATGTATACACATGTATGTATGTATGTATGTATACATACATATATGACAACGACTATACTATTACTAGCAGTACGCATCTAATAGTGACCTTAAACTATATATTCCTAACACTATATCACTACTTTACAGCATCAAAATATGTATTATCTGGCTTATAGTGCATTAAAGAGAAAGGGGCGGTTTTGTTATTGTCATAAAACACATTGTTCTTTTCCCACGCAAGTTAGTGTTAGCAGTATGACACAGTCATTCAGTGGAACATCCTCATTTTTGTAGTCGGATGCACTCAGGAGGATTAAACCAGAGATAAAACAACAGTGGAAGTAGTTAGTGGTGTGTTTGTGTGTCCATGGGCATTGTTACGAAGACTATGGTTGGACACCTCGTGCTCCCATCACGCTCTTCGGTCAAAATGTAAACGGAAACAGCTGCCTCGCGCCATCTCTTCCCCCTTGTTCCTTCCTTCCAAGCGCTCTGTGTGGCAATCGCTCACATCTTCCTCCCATAATTACATAAACTGCTATAATTTCCCGGTCCAGGCCCATGCGGCTGCTCTCCCAGGACAGGCCTGCATCAGGCAAACAGGATTAGGCTGGGAGAGATAGAAAGGACAAAGACGCCAGCTTAAGCATATTATGTAATTATCACACTCATAAGTGTATGTCTCATGGTACACAGCTATTCACACTACCTCTTCATTATAGATAATTAGCAGTTTCTGAATATGAGTTTAGGCAGGCTGTGGCAGGCCATGCAGTGTGGAGGTAGACACTGATTGTTAACTGTGTGAAGTTGGGAAATATTTTGAGAGATTTTAAGTGCGTGCATGCATTTTTATATGCAAAAATTTTTTTGTTGGTGTTAAAGGTGCACACAGGCTTTTTTTTATATTATTTTAAAATGTAATAGTACTTTTTTTTTATAATAAAAAAGCTTAATGATGTCACATTAAGTCAGGCGCCCTAGACCAGCACAACATTTAAAAATAAAGAAAGAAAAAAGTACCGAATGCCCCTTGTAAAAATCGAAAAAAATTTGATTCAATTCAGTTTCACTATGAAAAAAAAATCACACTATGAAAACAAATTACAAAACTACAAAAACTAATTTTAACATGTATACTTCTCATGCATTGACAACAATAACAAAAAAAGAGAACATGATTTTTAAAAAAGTATGTAACCGCTGATTTTTTTTAATGCAAATATTCTAAACAGTATTGTAACTATATTTAACATCTTAAACAGAAGTGTGGAAATACCCTCAGAGAGTAGTTAAGAAACTGACATTGTATTTTGTTTTTATTTTGGGTCTGTGCAGCTGCCTTTAACCATGAAATACACAAGTCAAAGTGACCTGCAAACATCATAATCCTAATAGAAATTTTGTACACACATTTCCACAACATATTAGAGTGTCGAAACCTTGTTCATGACCCTAAATGAAAGAGTTACAATTTCAAGGAAATCATCATAGGTTTACCAGTATTTCCGATAACTCAAAAATCGAAATGTGCTGCAACTAAATAGCACAAAAGTGTAATTCTTTTTGTCATGAAGCCTAGTACTGAAAATTCTGACTTGGTGTGAACAAGTTGTTTACTGGATCACCTCTGAGTTTACTTTTGTGGACAATAATGCAACCACACTTTATGCCAATGATAATTTTCAAGTGTTGGCTGGAGTTGTACTGAAGCTGAACTACTGCATACTGAATAGTTATAGTGAGTTCATCAAGCTACCATGTCCAGCAGGGGGCGGCCCAGATCTGTATATTTATAGAGCAACACTCTGTTTCACAGCCCTCCTGATAGTGTTCATTTTTCTGCCTCTGGTCATCGTCAGTTTTTTCATTCATGTTCATTATGCTAACACAGTGCTGTTCCTGGTCGCATGTAATCCAATCAGTGGACACAGGAAAACAGACTGTTAGTGGTCTGTCAAGAGGCACAGAATCACTGATGCAGGTTTTTGTGTGGTTCCAGGCTTTCCCTCAAACTATAATATGTCATCCCTCTTGGCCAAATGCATGCTGCTCTCTTTGTTCCCTGTGGCTGAAAGCAAGCAGATCACATGCCTCTATGTGGACTTGATGTGCTCTTCCTGTTTGTCATTAGTAACACAGCAGAGAGCGCCCTCTGCTGTTCATACCACTGTGTGACACATTGATATTGAAGATCAGATGGAATTTATTAATGTACAGTTGGGCATATCACAGTTGTATGATTAATATTTTTCCCCCTATTTTGAGTGGATTCATCCATTTCTCTGAAGTTTTGGCTTTCCACTTTGAATTAAGGTTTATTTGTTTATTTTTTTGGACTACACTGATGATATATGTGACCCTGGACCACAAAACCAGTCATAAGGGTTTTTGTTTTTTTTTATTGAGATTTATACATCATCTGAAAGCTGAAAAAAAAAGCCTTCCATTGATGCATGGTTTGTTAGGATAGGACAATATTTGGCCGAGATACAACTATTTGAAAATCTGGAATCTGAGGATGCAAAAAAATCAAAATATTGAGAAAATCGCCTTTAAAGTTACCCAAATGAAGTTCTTATCAATGCATATTATTAATCAAAAATTAAGTTTTAATATATTTACAGTAGGAAACTTACAAAATATCTTCATGGAACATGAGCTTTACTTAATATCCTAATGATTTTTGACATAAAAGAAAAATTGATAATTTTGACCCATACAATGTATTTTTGGCTATTGCTATAAAGACCAGCATCCCTGCAGGAGCACACACTGTCAGCAACGCTCCTGTTACGGAGTACATGTGAGTTAAACACACACATGTATGACGTCAACAACCAATACATATGAACACACATACTGGTCACCTTTTCCGTTCTGTAAGGGATCCATGGAGTTTTTTGTAGAAATAGCCTGATATTCAGTTTGACCGATACTTCTTACTGATGCTCCCACATTTCTACTGCATCTCTTTTTGGTTCTTCCATGTGCCACCATTCATTTATAAATGATAGACTCAGTCATTTAAGTGAAACTTTTATTTATAATGATTGCACTTAATAATAATAATAATAAGCTCATTTTTTTTCATACTACTACTTTTACTATTAGAAGTTGAATCATAAACAATTCTATTACTCAAAGAATCCTGAAAAAAAATATTCATGGTTTCCACAAAAATATTAAGCAGCACTTTCAACATTGATGATAGTAATAATAAATGATTCTTAAGCAGTAAATCAGCATATTAGAATGTGATAAGATGATGTGACACTGAAGACTGGAGAAATGATGCTGGAAATTCAGCTTTGACATCAAAGGAATGAATTTTAAAATATATACAAATAGAAAACAGTTCTTTTAAATTGTAATAATATTTTGCAATATTGGCGTTTTTACTGTATTTTTGTTCTTTCAAAAGCATTTTAAAAAATCTTCACGACCCCAAACTTAAATGGTAGTGTAAATAAACAAGTACAATAAATTTGAAATAGATCTGTAACATTAATGCAGGAGGATTTGGGATCTTTGTAAAGAGTGTGTGTGTCATTTCCAGGACCCAGAATGCAAACTTCCAGAACCCTCGCTGTGAGAACACCCCTCTGATCGGGAGAGAATCTCCTCCTCCAACTGTAAGTACCTGCACTCGTCCTCAGTGAATGACGACACACACAAACACACTAACGCACAAACCAGAGAGTCATTTTGACAGCCTGAATGCTTAAATATTCACCTCAAATAGCACGTATATGTAATAGTTCGCGTGTGTAAATCAATGATCTCCCCCACTGTAGTTTCACTGTACACAGCAAGTCATTACAAAGAGCCCTGAACTCTGTTCAAGTAAACTGTTCAAGTAATTAGATGATTAAGTTGAGTAAGCAGACCTTTCAAGCCAATTGCTGTTGGACAACTTCTGCTGTTGGGAACTTCTCGCTTGCCCAATCTCACAGAACAGATTAGGTGGAGTGGTGATTTATAGCCATAGATCGATGTTGCATTGATTTTTTTTGTGTGAGGAAAAGGAGAACAGAGATTTTGAGCCAGCTGCCCACTTACTGACTCGAAACACCTCGATAACTGAAGCGAGATATCAACACGGTCACCTGTAATTGCTGAAATCGGGTTGTTAAACTCAGTGCTCTGACCTGGAAGAGGGGTGATTGATTAGCTGAGTGCCTCTGACATTTCACATAGACTTTTAAAGGGGTCATATGATGCTATTTTAAAGATCATTATTTTGTGTATTTGGTGTAACAGAATATGTTGACATGCTTTAATGTTCAAAAAACACATTATTTTTCAAATACTGTACATTATTGTAGGTTCTCTATGCCCCGCCTCTCTCAAACACGTTGCAACACCTCTTTTTGGGAGCCAATCAATATAAAGCTCCCAAAATAAGAACTAGAGCACAATGGAAACATTAGCACCATGGACAACAGACTTGCTGTAGGTTACTCTTTGCAATGAACATTTCCTGAGGAAAAAAAACATTTAAAAGAACGGTGTGGCTAAGAGTTTAGACAGTGTGGCTTGTCAGTTTCATTCTTGTCTGCAGGAATCCGCCAACCCATAAACTAATTCTGTTAGCATTAAACTAAAGACTGTTAGCATTCACTCATTAACAGACACTAATAATGTCAGAAGGTGACTAAATATTTGAGTACTTGTTCTGCACCACCTAGTCAACTAGTAAAAACTAAAATAGGTTTTCTTTTGAGCAACTGCCGGCCATAAGCACCAAAATAAAAGTTCCCAGAGTTCATTTAAATGTTGGCATTACAACTGTGAACATTAGGTGGTGCTGTGGATACATGATGTTGAGGAGATTATGACGTGTGCTTTCAGACACACTATTTAGGTTTTCAAGCTATTCTAGACAATTACCGTTAGTCGAATTTTCCTGGGCGAAATCCAGTCAATTAATGTGAAGGCGAATGATTTATGCAGATTTCACGACAGGTTCAAGTTCAGAACAGAAAACAGAAAGCTGCTTGGTTTGAAAGTGACTTCTGTCTGAGCTGTGCTTCAGTATTTATCGCTACGCTATTGACAATGGAACTTTTTTTTTTTTTTTGGGGGCGACGTTTTGCTAATGTGACATTCGTGTTAGGTCATGCATCCCACCAGATGAGAATCCAAATTTATGGTCTTATAAGAAACTTGATTGATTAAGATTGCTTATGAGATTAGTGTATATTATTAAAATACATTTTTATATAGCTTCTGGTGAGCGCTAGTGTCTTATTGTTGACTTTTGCAATTACATTCAATACATTACTTTAATTTTGGAATTATGCATTACGTTATTTTTATGTCTGATTAATGTTTGTTTAAATTTCACATACATATACTAAAGCAATAAGCCCCGGGAAGCCGTGGTTTACAGTGAATTTATAACAGTTGTTATATGTTATAATATATGTTATAATAGCTGTTATAAATTCAATGTAAACCACGGCTTCACGGGGCTTATTGCTTTTATAAAACGGTTATTCCATATACGTAGTAAGGTTTCACAAAATAAAACAGAGCAAATAAAGTGTAATGATATTAATAAAAACCGTATTCTTCCACCAAACAATGTAGTTCCTCAGAAACCGTTGTGGCTGCAACAAAGTGGTTGCCGAGCAACACACAGACGTAAACAAAGGTGTATGTTTGTAGAGTAATTTACAACAGCTTTGAACGTGGCTCAACCAATCAGAATCAAGGACCGGAACTGTCCGGTTTATAATCATCTTTTTTTACTTGCATTTTATTTATTTATTTTAGATTTATTTTTGGGAGTTTTTGCCTTTATTATGATAGGGTAGCAGCTAGACAGGAAGCGAACTGGGAGAGAGAAATGGGGGAAGGGAAAGGTCAACGAGCCGGGACTCAAACTCGTGACACCCAAAGCGCAGTGGCACTGTATGTCGGCGTGCTGCTCACACTGATTTTGACAAATCAGTTAAATGACCACAAATTTACTCTGTTTTTAAGAAACATTATCACTGGACAAACTTTAAATGAAGCTAAAAATCTGTGTTAAAATCGGTTAGTCAGCTGGTAGTTTAGGTGAGATACAGATTGTCAGGACTTGCTGATGTAAGTTAACCCCACTCACACGGTGTACTTGTGTCCCCTCACACCTTCGTGTGTGGTCTTGTGTCCTCTAGACGCTGCGTGTGTTTGGGGAGTGCATGTGTACGTGTTTCTTGTGAGCTGGAGATGCAGTCAGTGGTGTCTATCTGCTCTACAGTTTCTTGTCGTTTTCTTTTCTGCAAATCCACACAGTTGTATTTGACATCCACGGACAGTAACAGCCATCACAGCTGGCAGTTAAAGCCATCGGAGAGTTCCCGCTCGTTTTGGTAACGGCCTCGGCTATTCCAACAGGTACTCAAATGCCCCACTCCCACTTATTGGCCCACCTTCCTCCCTATAAAAACAAAAAACACAACAGCGTGATTCCTTCCCAAACCACCCTCACTCTGACCCAAGCAAGCTGCCCTCGCCCCTGGTGTTTTTGTTGTGTGGATCCCTGGTCTGGCAAGTTCTCCCTCCACCTACATTAACTCTTCACGTATCTGACAGAGAATCCAATTTCCAAGAACACAGAGAGGAATAAATGCATTAAGGCAGACGTTAAGGGAGAGAACTGCTTTTTAATTCAGTTTGGCTAATGATTAGCATCCTAAAGGTGCATTCGCACTGACAGTCATTAAATTGATGGAGGTCACCGAGCCACTGTACTATAAATTTCTAGTTTCTAGGTTGACTGTTGAATCAGACAGTTGATCACTGTCTGCGCTCCCATTGGCAGTTGACACATCATATCACTGCTCATTTGAGTAAAGAATGCTCACTGTCACTCATTTCAGTGAAAATCAGCAATTCTCTGTCAGGTTTTATTTTAATGTTTCCTTGTTACAGTGCAGTTACACTAATAAGCACTGAGTAATATTAATAAGCAATTTCTGTCAGTGTGAACAAAAGTACTGTAATGTCCTGTAGTCGTGTGTTGTGTAATATTAGTTACACCTTTCACAAGTGATTAGTACTTTTTATCTTTAAAAAGTAAGTATTATTAGGTAGTCCTATTAGGGATGCATTATTACTGGTATCAATATCAGCTTGATGTGTTGAAATTTGAGTTTTGACTGATCTGTCAGCTCTAGTCACTACATATGCATCTGTAGACTGATGATGATTAGTGTACACTGGATTTGAATGTACAGATTAGACTTGTCTTTCATTTAGAAACATGTGACTGAACTTGTTGATACTGTGTGAGGGAATGGCTCATTTTCTTAGTATTAAGCCTATTTGCAGCTGTTTTAACTAGCCATTTTGCAAATGTAATCGGCAGATAGAGCAATCAGCCAGTTATATTCATGCCACACTTAAAGACCTCAGTAAGAATAAAATAAGCTTAAGAGAATCAAAAGAGGATTTACGTTAGTATTAGGGTAATTTTAGGTCTGGAAGTATAAAGATGCGTCTCCTGATTTTTGTATATCAAATCATGTTAGTGGTTAGGTTACTTGCGTTTATCTGTTCACTCTATCAAAACAGCAAGCAGTCAAAGGTAAAATGTGCATTTATTGCCATTTAATCACCAATAAATAAATAAATAATACTAATTGCAATAGTTCAGTCTCTACAAGCACATTAATATTGCGTCTACAAGGCTGTCTGAATTATTCTGGGTGTGCTTTGACAGACTTTATTATTATAATTATTATTATTTTGTTCATTTTATTATATGATACATTTATTTTATATTTTCATTTTTACTTTTAACCCGTTATTAATGTCCACCGTATATATATGTGTATATATATGCATAATTTATATATAATTTGCTTGTTTGTTTTTTTGTTGCTGTTGTTTTTTTTGTCATTTTCCCAAATATGTCAACAATTTTTATTCAATTGTATCCCAATTTTAGTTTTTATTATTTTAGTTTTATTTATTTATTTTTGTTGTTATTATTTTGATATTTTAACTTAACTAACACACTCATTATGCCAAAACAAGGGTATCAAATCTTTCAAGGTACAGCTTTGAAGGAAAATTACAATCCAATCAAAACATTTGTAAAGCATGCATTATGCATTAGGGATGCACAATATACAATATCCGTAGCATTTTTCTTATTAGCCGATATTTCAATACATTTTTGGCATCATAATTGGTTACTTAGTTGTGCATGCTAATGTCTGTTTTTATATATAGATTACTACCTAATCTTTAAATTAATAAGTATAAGTAGATTATACTTAAGTATATTTTTTTCACTTATAATAATTTAATTATGAAATGAAAGTCATTTACAGTGCATGCACAGTGCAATGTACATCCATGAAATCATGGACCATCTGTTTTTAATACCAGGTATTAACAGTGCCACTGTGATATGCATGTCCACACTTAGTTGCACTATCTATAGCATGTTCTTTTTATGTGAAAACTAAGTCTAAAATCTAAATGTTTTTGTATTGTTTTTATTTCTCAATGTTTCTCTCTCTCCAGTACACATCCAGCATGAGGGCCAAGTACCTGGCCAACACCCGGCCCGACCCCAACAGCAGCACCTCAGCAAACTAGAGGAACACCGTCTTCTTTCCCTTCAGTCTAAAGCTCCCACTCACCCACATGTTGTTCCCACAGCCCAGACCGGTTTCACCCCAGGCCCACCCATCCAGCCATGTTGATCTTTGATGCGTGCTCTCCAACCCAGCTGACAAAGGACGTCCCTGCATCATGTAAATACTACTGTCAGAGCAATTTTCCAGAGGCCTCTTGTGCTGTTTCCAGATGGCCGGTTCAGTTCAGGCAGCTAGTAGGGTTACTCTCAGCCCTGAGTGCTTGTGTGTGAGCGTCTGTAATGAGTATGAACTTCATTACCTACAGATGCATTGAGTAACGTGTGTGTGTGTGTTGATCCAAGCTGCCCTTGCTCATTTGTGGTGCTCTTGCCAGAGGTCCAGAAATGGTCCAGAACTGAAGAACTGGACTGGGTTTAACGCCCATAACCCTACATTCCTGCGTAGCCTCTGTCTGGTCATTTGAAGTAATGTGACCTTCTCCATTTGCAGGACCTACTGCCACATCCCGACTCTACCGTTTACATCAGTGGCATTTACTTTAATATAACTGAACCGATCTAATCTGAACAGCGTGAGAGCAATGAGAATTTTCCCAGAATTCGGTAATTGGGTTCCACTTGTTTAGGCTAGCCATCGAGTGTACATCAGTTGCAGTGAATTATGGAAGTGAGTGTACTCGATTATGTTCACTATAGTTTCGGACACCAAATAGTGCACTATATTTCAGACACAGCCCAAGTTTCTCGTCAAAAAGTTGCTTTTTCATGACTCTAATGGACCTTAAAGATAAAAATCTGACTGTGGAAGTTTATGGACATGCTTGCTTTAGCAAACATGCTGCGTTACGGATTCCAGTGTAATGCATGAAATCAAGCTCGAGTTAGCTAGCTTTTGCATTTTTGTACTTGTGCATAGTATGTTTCAGGCCTAAATCTGTAGCATACACTGGTTGTGAGGAGAAGATATTCTTGGATTTTTCATCTCGTTTACAGGCTTGAGTTTTCAGTGAGAAATTATGGTTTGTAGATGTTTACCTATTGAAATTCTTGTTGGGTTCTTCTCAATACACATGGACTGAATGAAACCAACTACTCATTTAACTGGGCTGTATCCACTGCCATTACTGGAAAACCTGGACAAGCAGAGCTGGACAAACCAGCCTAACAAAGAGGAAGTTGAGGAAAACCTCATCAGATTGTTGACCAAACCTGGATTTTGACCAAACGCTGATGATCTGGACAACCTCAAACTGCTTTTATATCCAAGAACTTTCAGTCTGAATTCAACAGAACTCTAAAATTGTTTAGTCTGATGCTGGGATCGCATCTGAACATTACATTTGTCCTAATACTGTTCAAACATGGAGACACTGGCACCAGCTTGCACAATTTGTCATGGCTTATCTGTTCTAGGAAAGAAGCTGGGAGAAGTTCATTGTAGTGTACACAATGTAAACTTAACATTTGGACCTTAACTTTGCTGATCAGTTTAGTCCTCAGGAAAGGGGACACTAATATGGCGGGAAGTAAAGTCATCAGTGTCCTATCTTTTTGTTGTTGTTTTTTTTCATTCAAAGAAATGGAAGAGAGCTGCAAGCCTCGGTAAATTGTGCTGTAATTCAATGTGACTTCCAAAGCCCGCAATTTCCTGGCCTTGTTGCTTCTGTACCACAAATTGCTTTCATTCCCAGAGTTGAGGGGAAACTTGCCATCCCTGAAGAGGACGTAAAAGTGATGTGCTGTCATCCAGAATATTTTCCCCTTGATGAGAGCACAGACACACAGGAGGCTGGCATCCGATCAGGGTGAACTCCCTTTCTCCTCAAGAGACCTCTCTCTGATGTTATAGACCGAGTCTAGTATGAACACGTCTCCCCTCTGGACCTTATAAAGTGGTGCCAATGTTCTCATATCATGGGCATCTTTGGTCCCACCTTCACACACACCTCATACTGCCATCATCTCAACTTCAGGACACCAAATCCAGTTCATATCCTTACCATTACAGGGCTCAACAAAAAGCATTTTTATGATCCACGTGCTCTAAATTCATAATGATAAAGGTTCATAATTCATGAAGAATAGATAAAGCATTGGTTTGGTGGTTCATTCTTATTGTTGAGCCCTGATTTCCATCTCACAGAGATCTGCGTGGGCTCTGCATGCTGTTTAAATGCGGACTGATGACAAATGCTAATGTGACAGCGTTGCTCCTGAGGTCCCAGACTTTTATGAAAACATTCAAGGACTTCGTGGGGAAGGGGTGTATTACAGCTATAAGCAAACAGAGTCTTGGATTGTGTTCGTCAGCCGTTATTGGACCATGTGAGTTCTTTTGCTTCTCAAAAGGCATGGTCGTCCTATAAACATTTAGTAGAACCATGTTGTGTGCTACTGATGCTTGCATTGGTTTCTCGATTGATGCTTTTGTGATCAATGATGAGGTCCGTACGTCCTCAACTGTGCCAATAACCGACAGCTTTCCTGTATTTCTAAATGTTTCGCATCTTTGAAGCGGACTCTCGTGAGCTCTGCGTGGCCTGAGCAACCAGATGAGACACCTGTGAACATGAGCCTGACGTTGTGGGAGTATTTTTCTTTTTCTCTGTAAATGACCACTTTAGTGATGTGTTTTTCTCTGTTTTTATGCCGCCATTTACTCCTTGGTAATGTCATGCTGCAAAAATAATGTATATACAGTATATTGAACAAATGTTTGCAAGAAAATGCCCCATTAAGGACATGAAATTGTGATGATATAGTACAAACAGAATTTTTTTTTTTTAGTCCTCATGACATATTTTTAGACATTAGGAAGCACAAAATATTTTGTCTCTTTCATGCGATTTAATGATTTTGGTCTTTTATCGAGATGTTTTTATATGATTTCACTGTAGGATGAACTTTTTTTCAGTTACTAAAATATTGTAAATGTAAAACCTGTGGTTTTATTGAGCTTGAACTCTGTGTTTTCAGATTAAACCTAACATTAACTGATGAATGTGTCTTTTGTGTTCAACTGCATGTTTTTTATGTCTATGGTGAGTATATTTAGATTATATTATTATAATGGTGACCTTTCTGATTAAACCAAGATCATAAGAAGGTTTATTGGGTTGAATTTGGTGTAGCTAAGACACTTTATTCTTGATCTTTAGCTTTCGTGTCATTAGTCTTTTTTTAATACTATTATAGTATTTATAGTTATAGCGCTTATTCAAGGATTTTGTGTTTATAAAAATCTGGCATTTTATATAAGTTATGAATGTATTTAGTTAAGATTGCACACTTATTATTTGCACTAATCGACTCTCATGGGTAATACCGACTCAGTTCTAGCATATAAACACAAGAGGGCAGTATTGTGTCATTCAATAGAAAGTTTATACTAGCTTACTTAGACCTGCTCTCTACTACTCAAAACAAAACTGGGTATTACTTCGTATTAGTAAGTAAAACAGTGGGCTTTCATTTTAAACATTTTAATCAAATTTTGTGTAAAAAAAAAAAAGTAATGATAATAAAAAATACAAATAATTTTGGGAAATGATCCAATAAAATGCATTGCATTGTGGGATGCAGTTCTCTACATAAATAGCTCTATTCTATTTTTTTTTTTTTTAAAGTATACTTACTGCTGAATTTGATGTATTCTGTTCTGAATTTTATTACATTAATAATAATTTAATAATTACTATATATATTCATATATTTTAGTTGTCTAAAATAAAAAATGATAAACTACATATATATGTAACATTGTTACATGTTATTTAGCCAAATATGTAATTAATGGCAGTAAATGATTAATTATGTATTGATTCGCCCTAATTTTATTTTATTTTTTTTACTGCTTGTATGCACTCAGAAACCTTCCAGTTTTATGGAACCGCACACACCAGCCACTAGTCGGGTGACTATAATTACACAGAAAATGGAGAAAACACACCATTAATTTAACTTGACATTTTTATGATTTAATTAATTATTAGCTTTTCATCGCCTCACAAACCTCATGCCGTTCTTTCAGGGACCCCAGTTCAGGAAACCTTGGCATAATGTGATGTTTACTGCAATTCATGATGTTGACAACAAACAAAGAGTGGAAAATATTTTCTTACGGGTTAGGTCAAAAGTAATCTAAAAGCCATCAGAATGTGCTACCTATTACAGGTGCATCTCAATAAATTAGAATGTCGTGGAAAAGTCACCTGTATATGTAATCCGACAGATTATGTTACTAACTACAAGCACTATGGTGGTCATGCATTGTTGTTTAAAGATGAGTATTGGCATTTGGTAATCTAGGCTGCTAGCTGCATGATTGTGAATTACACTGAATTTGATGTTCCTTTGTTGTTTTGATCTGTTAAGACTTGCTGTAAATGGGATGGGATTGACATTTAACCCAAAATTCCTAGAAATCCACTGATGTTTACTTCCCTGATTGTGGGTTTGGTTGAAGTTTGAAGATTGTTTTATGTTTAAAAACCAAAAGATAGTAAATGCAAAGGCATTGGATGCTGTCTGGGGCCTGACAGGAAGATAGAAATCACAGTGTTGTGTTTATGACCTCACTGCCATGTCATCAGTCATGGGGGTCAGTGTCACAAACAGGACAGACACCCGCCATAGTGACTTTCCTGTCAGCCGCCAGGCAGCTGCCGCTTCACTGGGCCTGTGTGCGTGTGGAGGGGAAGAGGGTGGACTTCTGGGAAAACAAAGTGCAAAATAGAGGAATCTTGACACTGGGCACACCCTGCTTGTCTCCTTTCATTGTCAGTGGTAATCTAAAGCGTTTATTTTTTTGAGAGCCAAACAGTGTCACAGACTCAAAATGTGAACAGGCATCAAAGAAACAAATTAGCTTAGCGATCCACAAATGAAAAGCCTGTGTACGTGTAACGGGAACCGTTTCCCTCTAATAGAAAATGGCAAAGGTTTATTCCGTAACCGGGATCGCAAATGGAATTCCACACAGCCTAATTACGTCGGAAATTGAGTTAGGCTCCTATTGTTGGGCCGCAGGAATGCGTTGCGAATGCAGTGGAGTGGTTAAGTGAATGGAAATGGGGGTGATGCCAGGCTCCGGTGAAAGCCCCCAGCAGATTTGCTTTTATTAGACAGGGCTCCATGCCAGCACTTTTAGAGTAGCTTCCTCTTTCTTCTCAGTTGGGCCTTTTCTGTTGACGTGGACATATCAGTGTTTCTGATCATAGGTGAGATTTCTTGAGAAGTTTTTTAGGAACCATCTGCTTGAAAATGATGTCTGGTACTCAGGAAACTTTTGGGGGCTTTCTTAGCAGATGTTAACTCTGTTGTGCTGTCAATATGGGAAACTCAACAGGCAGATTCCACTCTTACTCAAAAGTAAGGACAGAAACAGTAATCACATGACACACACATACAAAAATGTTTTTGGTTTCAAAGTTGCAAGTAGAACAAGTATTATTGGAGTACGTTTTACAAGAAAATGCTTATGTTTCACTCTTTCTACTTCAACTTTCTACGTCATTCTGTTTAATTCAGTGAGTCACTTGCAGTTTTCTGTAATTATTTGTGAAATTTACTAACAATTTCTGATTGAAAATTATTTTTACACACATTCTCTCCCTCTGTCTCTCTCTTCTCACTGCAGGGTACCTAAAATTGACCTTCTGCCGCAACTCAGTGTTATAGTTAACTAAAACTATTAAAAATCATTTTTCAGGAATTGAAATAAATCCAAAATAAAACAAAGTATATATACAAGATGAAAAACTTGAATGAAAATGAGAAAAGTAACCTTGGCAAATAAGTTTAAGGTGAAAGATTAAACTTATTAACATTTAAATGTTAAATAAAAATAAATTAAAGCAACAGAAGTGTTTTAAATAACAACAAAATGACTAAAACTTAAACTAAAATTCAAATTAAAACTGAAGGTATGAAAATGAAAGCTAATAAAGCTAAAATTAAGCTAATTCAAAATATTAATAAGTTTTTTTAATAATATATTATAATATATGTTTAATAATATATTTAAAAATTATATTTAAATAATAGAAAAATAATGCTTAAGTCACACCTATGTAGGTATCAGTTAACCAGCGCTAAAATTCATAGGTTTTTGTAAATAAAATTGACCCTTTGCAAAAATAAAAAAAATTATTAAAAAAAAATTAATAACTTTACTGACCTGATTCTGATCCTACCTTACTACTTACCACTTATTATTGCCATCCATTTTTTTTTTTGTGTGTGTGTGTGTGTGTGTGTGTTTTTTAATGTCAGTTTATGGATGATCTGTGCATTTTGAATAGTTTTGAACACTAAATTGTACATAAATATGGTAATGTTCGCTGGATCTCTTACAAGGTGGTACTACGTTTAAAAAAAAATTTAATCCCCACAGTTTTAATAACGTTACTACATAATTTAACAATTTAAAGAAAAACATCAGATAGAAATGTATGACACTTTATTTTATTGTCCTTGTTACACTTTACATGTACTTACACTAGTAATAACAGTAAATTATGCATAATGACATGCAACTAGCCCTAAACTGAACTCTAATCCTAACTCAAACCCTATACTAAGTACATGTTGTTAATTAATATTGCTCAGTACTTAAATGTATAATTACACTGTAACAATGACACCTTGAAATGAAGTGTAACCCAATTTTTTTCCAATGTTAAAACTCAGCTTGTTCAAGAATATAGAATACAATTTTAGCACTTTTACTGAAAATGACACCGTTGACTGAAATCTCAGGTCATTTCTATGGGCTGTTCTGTAAAGCTTGAGCTAGCAACAGTAACCACTGAGGGCGGGAGGTCAGTTAGGTTCTTTCCACACCATCAAAACACATCCTGTTCGTCAAATGCTCTGTCTCTAGTGTGTAAATTCCCTTTACACTCCATCTTGACGGACAGGATTTTGAGTCACGGTGAAAGGACAGGTTCCTCAGAGCCATACAGAGGGGCAGCTGTATTCAGGGGGTCTGCAAGCCCATTCCTCACACCTCACTGCCTCTTTTTAACATCGTTCTCCACCAGCAGGAAGGAATAGCTCAGTCCTGTTGTTCCCGGTCCTTTATTTAAGAGCAGTGTGGAGAAGCAGTCATTCCTCCAGTGCTGACTTTGATTGTCAAACTCCACCCATTGCTCTTCTCTAATACCCACACCATTCAGAAACATCGAAGACCATTTATTCTCAACCATGCGCCCTATTCTTACCCATTTTGTCAGCTTTATTCCCCCTCACTGTTGCGATTTATATACCTCAGTGTTCTTGCACCACAGCACGGGGACAAGAGAAAGTTAACAAGGTATAGCCCACATTAGTGCACCACGCTGCTCCCGAATACCTCAAGAATGAACAACTGCAGGACGACCGGCTCTACACCAAAACAGTATTGTGCCAAAGGGCAGGAGAGTTGAGCTGTGTAGTCAAAGCTAGCATGAGTAATTTCTTTTAAAAGAGGTTTGGTCTGTTGTGTCCGTTATGAAATGCGAAAACTGAAACTTTGAGGAGAGCAGCAGTTGAGTTTTTACTCCTAACAGTTGGTTGTTATTATCGATTACTGTCCTGTCAAGAACTTTCGCAGGATGATAAACAAACTGAAGATGTTAGACGTGTTTATCAGTTAATAGCACCGTCCTGTCCTGGCCTGGCAGAAATCTGTAAGTTTAACTGATTTTCTGCTTATTTGCATCCTGCTTTGCATAAAAAAAAATCACCAACAGATCACTTTCACCTAAAAGAGTCTCTGATTCTAATTCCCTTTGCAGCCAAAGCTCAAAAGAGGATAATAGTGTGTATATTATTTATATGTAATTATTAGGGGTGTGATGAGACACTTATGCCACGAGACGAGATGAGACACGAGACTGGGTTCACGAGAACGAGGCGAGACGAGATTTTTAGACTTCTTTAAAGAAATCCTCAATGATGAAATATATGGGGAAAAATAAAGTGAAAAATTGACGTGACATGTGGCCAAGTATTGGTTACCCATACTAAGAATTAGTGCTCTGCATTTATCCCGTCCTAAGTGCACACACACACAGCAGTGAACACACACACACACCGTGAACACACACCCAGAGCAGTGGGCAGCCATTTATGCTGCGGCAACCGGGGAGCAGTTGGGGGTTCGGTGTCTTGCTCAAGGGCACCTCAGTCGTGGTATTGAAGGTGGGAGAGAGCGCTGTACATTCACTCCCCCCACCTATAATTCCTGCCGGACCTGAGACTCGAACCCGCAACCTTTGGGTTACGAGTCCGACTCTCTAACCATTAGGCCACGACTTCCCTAATAATCGTAAAATAGTCTTTTATTCAACTGAAAAACACAAAATGCAAAAAAGTAGGTGCATTTTGAAATCAACTTGTACTTTATGAAATTAAACATCTATTTTAATTTAATTTTTTAATAAATTTTATGCAGTAATAAACAACATGTAAACACTGCAACATTTAAAAGAAACTGGGGGGCACGGCAAGACTGAAGGATAGTTAGGGCCCTATGAAATCCGTTTTATTTTTTTCCAAGTTCCATTTTTTCAGTTTAAATTTTTTGGGATTCCGTTTTTTTTTTTTTTTATAAAAAAAAAATTTGACTTCTTTTTAATAGTTCAATTAAATTGTATTAATTAAAAAGCATGTCTAATTAATTAAAATCATTAAACTTATACAGTGTCAGGCACGCTTCAGTGTGTGTAGTAAATTAAACCGCGCGTCTGCGCCATTCATTAACAGAGACAGGCCTAACATGCAGGATTCATATTGAAATCGACTTTTGCGGCTTAATATTTACAGATACTAGTCCATATCGTGATTTGATTTAAGTGTAATGACCTACTTTTGATTAATTCATTCAAAATTTGACAAATTCCGTGACATTCAGCGTTAAACTGTGAATTCTGTTTTTATGACTGGATAAAGACTACACTGCGTAATTTTCCCGCTATTCATGCGGCCACTTGCCTGTTGTGAACATAAAATATCTTACATACCACCACTTGTGAACGAGCCAGTGTAATGCAAATATATCTGAAAGGTCTTCTGGAGGATATCGTCACGTTCTAGCCAGACACATCAGATCTCGTCACACCCCTAGTAATTATATTTGTTTTTATAAAATAACAATAATTATTATTATTATTTAAGCATTATTTCAATTAACAAAAATAATTTTAATATTTTTAGTTTAGTTAACAATAACAAACTGGGTCAAAAATAATGAACTAATACTTGTAAAAAATATTCTTTTATTTATTTTTTTCTTTCAGGTTAACGTTCTGTTTAGGTTCACCATCAACACTGTAACTGTGCTGGGGAGAAACTTTTAAAAACTTTTTAGCTATCGTTTGATGTCGCTAATTACTTTTTCAAGCTCTTTGATTGTTGCTGAGCTATTTGCAATTTTAAGTAAATGTGTAAAAGTAGCTTAAGTATCGGTGGAAATGATCTTAGTACATGACGTACATGAAACTTTCTGTTTCAACTGGAAATAGTCAGGTGTTAATTTATGCAGATGTATGCCAGACACTGATGAAAGGAGGCTAAAAAGGCCCAAAGAAAGATCATATTTTCCAGAATGAGCCGTCGGAAAGATCTGCTTGTAACTAGCAACATGCAGATGGAAGGAAGTAGAGAATGAGATCACGCATAACACTTACCCTCACCACTGGCAGAACATCATCTCCTGGAGTTTTATTTTAAATGTGTGCCAGTTCATGAAATGAGGAACAAAACTTTTGAAATTACCAGACTGTTTCTTGTCATCCAGGTGAGAGTTCAGCAAGGCAGCTTTGCCAAGGAAGTCCAAGTTACAGACAAATGAACTGCTGAATGAGTGTTGAGCACATGGGACACCCAGGAGATGTCTCTCAGCATGCTTGATAACCCTCCATGAGAATCCATGAACCAGACATTTTTGCTCCGTGAGGTAAAGCCTCTTTGGCGGAGGATATCTGATAGCTGGATTAGGAGATAGTTGCTCAGTTCCTTTGAGCACATGTTCATAGGGATTTCAGCTCTGGCCAGTGGCTGGGAGGCCTGGAGAACTTGTGGAACTGGCACTTGCTTGCTGACTGCTATAATTACAGCCTCTCAAAAGAGCTTAGAGAAGACAAGAGTGTTAGCCACTGCTGCCACGCTAATCTCAAATGTTTACTTTCAAATTTAACAAAAACAATTTTGCTGTTGTTTCCGATTTATTGAATACCCCGCCTTTTATCGGATTAATAACAAAATGCAGCATAAAAATGCTTCTAAGTGATTTTTAGAGCACAAATAGCAACATTACAACATGCTAGAAATGCTCAGAACACCTTAATAACTGCATAGCAATGACTTTGCATTGTGGCCGTGAATTTCGCACAGGCAAACACCACTTTTTTTTATTCAGAAAATATCAAAATCAGATTTAAATAATGCTGAAGTGAAAGTAACATCTTTATGAGAGGAGTTATTTTTGTAGAATTAGCAGGAAGGCTGTCTGATCAATATCTAACTGAAGTTTTCACTATGAATTTACAAGCACTTTCACTTCGGTGAAGACTTTTTTTTTTTCTTTTTTTTTCTTTTTTAATCAAACATAGAACATGCATCCAGATGTGACTTTTATATTATATGCATATAATATAAAAACATTTCTAGTCAAAGACCGATCATATCAGTAAAGTTCAATATAAATGTGGTTTGAACAGAAAGGGGCATAAAAATACATTGCTGTGATCAGTTTCGAGAGTTCAAAAGGTTTGATGTATAAAGATATGTGGACCACAGGGCCCTCTGACTCATAATAAAAATGCTGCCATCTTCCTTCCAAGAAACCGTGCAACGGTTGCTTTGCTCAAGCAGCTATTTATTTGTCTGGCAAACCACTATGTGGTTTGTGGCCTGATGCTTTCACATTCAGTGTTTTTGTTGGGCTCTCTGAGGTGAAACTGGCATCGCAAGATACATCAAGGTCAAGTGTCAAAGGAAGGGATCGGTTGTGTTTTATTCCAAGACTTCATTATAGATCTTCTGAGTGATTTTTGTTTTCGACTTAAGCATCATTTTCCAGTCTCTTTGGGATCCAGACGTTGTGTGGTCCAACATTATTTCACGCATCAGTGCAGAAGCAGTCAAAACAGACCTCGAGGCTTTAATTACAAATGAGAATTTGGCACGAGGATGAGAACGGAAATGGATTCTGTTTCTAAAAGTTGGTTCTACAATGTTTGTCATACCAGCCAGCTAAGTGGTTAGCAGAAGTCATTAATAAACCCTTCAAGTTGATGAATGTCATGGATGTTTGGGTGTTGCTTACACATATATAGTTATATACCTCACTATGGTCATAAGCAAGTCGTTTCGGTTATGGTACAGACAGCTTTGTTTATACGCCACACTGAAGACGTAATGTTTTGTGTACACATGGGTTCAAGGCACCGGTTTTATTTGAACTGATAACTATCTGAGTAATATTTAGGCAGTTATCTTTCCTCCAGGCAGATGGCTGACTGCCCTGCTTGAGTGCTTTGCATAACTCAATCTCGCTCTCCACCTTGAATGTAAATGTAGTATTTCACCTAAACAAAAAGATGTTGGGCTTCCTGGAACGCAGACTTCAAGATGAACACCCATAATCATAGCTGCGGTGCATTACAGTACAGTGGGAGCAAACACATACCCATATGTGTCTGATGCTCCGGCTCTTGCAGACATGGTTTCTGACATCTGCAGCCACATATGACATATGAACTGTGTGGAGTCTGTGAAGAGGGTTTTGAGCCAGAAGAAATATGATTCAGGATCACTGAAGGAAGTCTTTTTGCTGTGGTGGTTGATTTTTGGGGTGATCCATGTCTCAGAAATCCCCTCTCTGCCCTCAGACTCATGGGAAAACAGGCAGTCGTGGCTTAAGAATATAATCTCTCACACCATTAAAACAGGCACAGATGTGACTTAATAAAAACATGATTATGTTTGTTATAAGATCTTTGTGATCTGACTGGAATGTAAAAAAATGTGGTTTTAAAAATATATTGAATGGTGTCATTGGGGTGTGGAATTAGTGTTTGTGGTTGAGCCTGTTATTAATGTTGAAGGAATATAAGGATTTGTATCATCTTGCAATAACATTTACAACATTTCTGTTGTTGACCTCCCGTTTATGTGAAGGAATTCTTTGATCTGAAGCAATACAAGTCTTGATGCAAGTCGCCTGTGTTGCCCTATAGTAGTGAGTGTGTCCTTTTCGCTGTTTGTCTTAGATGTTGTTGAAAGGGATAGTTCAACAAAAAATTAAAATTATGTTATTGATTACTCTGAAGGAAGTCTTTTTGCTGTGGTGGTTGATTTTGGGGTGATCCATGGCTCAGAAATCCCCTCTCTGCCCTCAGACTCATGGGAAAACAGGCAGTCGTGGCTTAAGAATATAATCTCTCACACCATTAAAACAGGCACAGATGTGACTTAATAAAAACATGATTATGTTTGTTATAAGATCTTTGTGATCTGACTGGAATGTAAAAAAATGTGGTTTTAAAAATATATTGAATGGTGTCATTGGGGTGTGGAATTAGTGTTTGTGGTTGAGCCTGTTATTAATGTTGAAGGAATATAAGGATTTGTATCATCTTGCAATAACATTTACAACATTTCTGTTGTTGACCTCCCGTTTATGTGAAGGAATTCTTTGATCTGAAGCAATACAAGTCTTGATGCAAGTCGCCTGTGTTGCCCTATAGTAGTGAGTGTGTCCTTTTCGCTGTTTGTCTTAGATGTTGTTGAAAGGGATAGTTCAACAAAAAATTTAAATTATGTTATTGATTACTCAATGGAAGGAAATGTTTTCAAAAAGTACATCAGTGCCCGATCGCCATACATTCATTGTGGCTTGTGGTCTATATTAATCGTATGATAAATTTGTCTTAGAAACAGGCTAAAATGTAAGTTTTGTATGTGTTGTATTTAGTCATCCAAAGAAAGAAATCAAGCTTAATTTCTAGGCTTTTCCCATTTTTGCTGCATGTATTACTGATTCCGACTATGAAGAGCATGCACATTATACTCTTTCTCTGTTAACTTTTTCAATGAGACCAGACCAGGCCAAAAAATAATAAGTATGGCAGACTATTTCCATATAAATAGCACTTGCCACTCTATATCTCCAAATATGTCGTATAAAACGTGTAATGCAATTATGATCAACAATTGACAATTTACCTTGCTCTCCCCTATATTTTCCAGGCCTCAAATGACATGACTATATAGTGTGTTGAAAGGCCCGGTAGTGAGGAAATGTTCTTTCCCATGGCAATTCTTGTAGAATAATAAATTACGTGTGAGTGAGACTAAACTTTCAAGTGTGTTTCATTAATACAGCAAGCAACACAGAACGGGTCAGTGCCAACCCTCGAAACCCACGAGAGGCCGAGTTTGTTTTGCTTGCATGCTTCAGTAACAGTTCACAACAGTTTTGACAGAGTAAGAGACACTGGCCTCTGAACCTCTGCGGTCTGGCAATGATTTTACTCCAAATGATTGATGCAAGTCGCCTGTGTTGCCCTATAGTAGTGAGTGTGTCCTTTTTCCTGTTTGTCTTAGATGTTGTTGAAAGGGATAGTTCAACAAAAAATGAAAATTATGTTATTGATTACTCAATGGAAGGAAATGTTTTCAAAAAGTACATCAGTGCCTGATCGCCATACATTCATTGTGGCTTATGGTCTATATTAATCGTATGATAAATTTGTCTTAGAAACAGGCTAAAATGTAAGTTTTGTATGTGTTGTAGGTTTTAGTTGAAGGTGAACTACCCCTTGAAATCTGAAATATGTATGTAGTGTGTCAGCTGAAAGAAAACAAACAACAGTGCAGTAAAGTTTCTTAGCGAATATGCTGCTTTATTCAAAAGCTGAATGGTGAATTACCAAGGCGGCGCATGGTAACAATATCAGGATTGTGATCCCTGAGAGGACAACATTTGAACAAAGAATCCAGATACTGGAATATAAATTACAGCCATTAGCAAAATTCAGAGCATTAAAAAACATTTTAGAGGAATCATCAGAACAAGGCCTGATCCATAGGTGACCAAATGCATATAATATCTAAACAATTATGTACAAATACAATTGTTTTGAAATGGCACAGTACATAAATACTGCTTTAAAATAAAATATACAGGCTCACCCAATATGGGTCATTCCCATAGAGAAACTGCAACTCTGTTAGGATCACTGTTGATGCTCATGTAAAGCTCTCACTTAACATGTTTTGTATAGTTGGCATAGTGATGTCCAACTGTCAGCCGTGAAGGAATGGGGAAAACTGTGGCTCTAAGCCAGACCAGTCTGTGCAAAAGGGATCAGAGAACTCAGATCTGTGCTATAAACACATCTTAAACTTTAGCTGCCATCTGTTTTAACAATGTACATTGTGTTGGCAGTGGCCCTGGTGCCAATTCAAAAGAGTAAACAGCATTAAGCGATTGCTAGGAGATGCTTTACTTGAGCAACCAACAGGTATTTTAAACCAAGCTGTGCAACTCCCACTTCAGTACATCTTTGAGCAATTAAATTTTTTTTTAAAAATACAATAATAAATCATGCCAAAAATCTCATATATATCTGCCAAGATTGTGTGAATGCATTGGCATTAAATAATATAAAGATCTAAAAATGTGGGCACTTGATACATTTACACACAGCTTTAAGATATAACAGTTCAATCACCATAAAATGCCCATAGGATTTAGGGAGAAAAGTGCTCAGTCCTCATACACCACAGATTAAAATAACCTGACAGCATATTTGGAAAATTTGCCTATTGCCAGCACAAAATGTCATAAAAAACTGATAGCAATAATAATTATAATAACACTGACATCAAAGAAATCAATTTGCAAAAAAGTGGACCTTCATCTCATTAATTTTGTCCGGAGTCCTTTAGAACTAGACAAAGCACCCATGTTACTGATTTCCTCTGAATATTTTAAAGAACTCAATCATTAAATCAAACCTGAGGGAAAGAACATCCTGAACAGCATTTGGAGAGAATAAAATATAAAGTATGCGCTAATTTGCTAATTAGAATTTAAAACTAAGCATATAAAGCTGGCAAAAGGCTTGGGTATACTAGAAAGTTACATTCTATGAGAATTGCAAATGGGATACAAGCAACAGTAATCATATAAAGCACAGTTGATTGCCTGCCAAGCTTGGCGCTGAAAGCGTCCTTCTGAAAGCCAGGCCCTTCGTAATGTCTGAGTTGGACAGGAAGCTCAGGCACCAGGCAGGAAGGAACTGTTTAAAGGCGGGCCGCACAGCAGCCCAGTATAACCACGGAAGGCCATGCGCCACTGCAGAGTAAACGCAGCGCCACATGGCCCAATAACACACTGGTCCCTCATGCCTTTCAGATACCGAGGCAGTGAGGGACGAGGATACAACAGAGGAGCCGGTCACCTTAATAGGCAACCTGAGGAGGGCACCACGGAGTGTCTGGGTACAGCAGACAGTGCACTGACTTAAACCTGAGAGAGAATAAAAAATAGATGTTAGATTTGTACATGCACGCAAATGTAGATAAGAGCAAAATCCAAATGTGATCTAGAGTGTTGAGAACTTGTCTTACCTGGATGGGTCCTCCTCAACAGAGAAAGCCCCTTTCATGTTGATGATATTCCTCTTGTTTTCAAACATTCCATAACTCAGTGTAATCTAAATGAAATGATATGAAACACTGCATTAATACAACTATACTGCATTTTACAGAACTAAAAAGTGCCTGTATCAAGTTCCTCACCTGTTTGTGTACTTCTGATTTGGACACCTGTTGCAAGTTCTCCAAGTGTGAGTGGAACAAGCTGCTTCGGGTCAAAGGGACCCCAAGAACTGACTCGATGATGTAGCCGATGGTGCAGTCATCAGGAAGACGGATCTTCTCGGCAGTGTTCATGAAATGGCCACCACTGTCATAAAAATAGTAAAGTAAGTCAACATAAAACATCTTAAAACATTGAATATGCTCTTAGCCGCTGCATTAGGATAGTTGAGAGTTTTTTGCACCTTGCCCAGGGGCTCATCTTCAAAGCTAGCCCACGGCTGATACAGAAGCCTGCACCTCCCGTAGCGAACCAGAAATTGACAGGACTCTGCAATGGAGAAACAAAAGCATCAGTTTCTATTCATAACGCTCCTTTTAATCTTTACAACCAGTCTATATATATAAAAAAATGAGGATATTTTGGACCACCTACCATCTTGTTGTCCCCAAGTCTTTCCGTGGCCTCAATCGGCCTGTCCAAGCTGGGTTTCCCAATGTACATGTCCTGAATGTGAGGGTAGTTGGACAGCAACTTCACCAGTGTCTTCCCGTTCACATAGTTGTCATCATCCACATGACAGAACCACCTAAACCAGACAGAGATATCATTAGAACATCCAATATGGTTTGGTTTGACACTAAAACAAGTATTTACAACGTGACCGTAATCATGCAATGCTTACTTTTTTCCAGACTCTATGAACTTGTCATACTCAACAGCCATCTTGCAGGACAGAGCCTGGCGGCTGTGGGCAGCAGAGCAGTTGGTGTTGATAGCATGGCTTCCTGTGTGGACAAGAGGACAGATACTTTGTCAATGCTCACGTAATACTCCACTTATGTCTATCACTTGAGAAATGCCCATTATCTAAGAGGTCATGTGACTCTGCACGTGCCCTAATACCATCTTCCCCCAAGAGCCCAGCTCCCTTTAGCTAACCACAAGTTTTTAAGAGGATTAGAAGGCTGAGTCCAAACTATGTGCATATCAAAGTGGGAATGTCTTGTGACTTCTGCTTGAGGAAGCTGCACTCACCGATTTTCTTCTTCAGTTCTTCATCTTCGCCATCCGTGAAGATGTATGTCTGCGAAAACAAGACAAAGCCCGGTTAGCTCTATCAATGAAGTCACACAAGTTCTTCAATGAATCACTGCACTAGAGCAAAGACGAAACAGGAATTGGCGCGTTCCAAACTGGAATCATGTGTCTTGAAGAGCTATTTATTCCAAGCGGACTGATTAGGAACCATTGTCTGGGTTTTACGCCATGGAAAACTCAGCAAGTTAAACAAGCCAAACTCTACCCCCCAAAATAAAGGCCCCTTGTTCTTGGTGTCAATCTATCCATGGCAACTGCTCCACACCCCAAAGCATCCCAGGCCCAGAACAAAGCGGGGAGCAGATCACCCCACTTACCCCCACC
>NW_015625581.1:727341-751319 GCF_001515625.1 Sinocyclocheilus rhinocerous
TCACCCCACTTACCCCCACCGCCCCCAACACTCCACCCCCATTCCATTGCCCCTGACCACCTCCCAAGTCTTTCCATTCCTCATCCCTCTATCAACTTCAGACATGTCCCAAGAAGGAATGGCCAAGTCATCTGGAAGAAAAGAAAGAAGCACCAGGTCCCATTCTCCCAGACATACTTCAATTGATGAATATACATTCACACCAGTGTGCATTCACTGACGTCTGACCCCTCAGGGTTTTGTTAACGTTAAAATAGAAGGGGTGGGATTAGGAGCTCATTGTGGAAGATAAGACAGAGCAGGTGCAAGGCGGCAGCCCCGGCTCAAAGGAGCCATTGAGAAGACGCCGCCACACGCCTCAGACAGACTGATGAAAAGGCGGTGTGCCCCTGGCCATGCACTGCCGTTAACCTGTTTGCTTTCCACCTCAGGTGAGACAGCACCTGCCACCCGCCGCCTTATCACAGCCACGTGTCTGAACAGGTCAACCTTCCCACGCCCAACTGGCCTTGAACATGTACACCTATGCTACAAAACTCTTCTCTTATGAGCTTCAGCTGTTTTGTGATCTTTATCTCAACAGTGAATTTGTTTTTTTGTTGCCTTTCAAATGCCAGCACGCACACACGTGGACTCATTCCCCCTTTTCACAGTCGCATTTTTTTTGAACGTTCAAACATTGCCAGATAATGTTTGATTGGTTTGCAGAACAAACTCTGAGCAGATGTTTAGTGCAGCACTCTGGGGCCAAGGCCCAAGGCCGATGTTTGTTCAGGGAGGGCTGGCGGTTGGACCGGGTATAGGATCAGAGGCTGGCGCTGTTTGCGCAGAGTTCCGCTGAAAGGACAGACTAATCACACAGGCAGCTGCCAAGCCAGACTGGGCACTGACAGAGAGAGAAACCTCAGAGCTGATTAGTGCATTACAATGTGTGTGTGTGGCCACTCACCCCCATCCCTGCTCCCACTGTCCCTATGCACTGAGACAATGAGGAGTGGGTAAAGCTGTCACTGGGTAAATCCCAAATATGTTTGCCTGGATTTGCATACAGCTGCAGTGGTTAACTAAGAGAGGCCTCTCGTGGCACATGGCTTTGTTTCTATGTTTCCCATTTATTGAAGATAATGTGAGCCAAAATGACCCTTTTGTGGTTTCTTTCATAAATGTCAAGTCTTTTCTTCAAAATGCAGTTTTCCCAGCGTTCTCGGCACACAATAAAGGATGAGGGTTTGGTTTTTTGAGCGGGCAGAGATTGGTAGGGCTTCCCACCCCGCCAAAGGAAGGTCTGGCATAGGGCAGGCTGAGCGTGGAGCCTGTCTGTCTGTCTCCTTCTACCCGGGAAGGAAGTAGAGAGATGTTACTCCCTCTATTAAACACCAAACAGCCCTGCTCCCTCTACCGGTGCCAATCAGAGACCAGAAACTTGCACAGACTCGTGCCACAACAGATCTGCACTGCTTTCACTGTCTTGTCTTCAACCCAGAGAAGCTACTGCCACAAACAGAGAGTAGTTATGCAGTTAAGTATTTCAAATAGAGATAATGAGGTTGGTCATGGCACTTAATTTGCGTCGAGCAAGTGTGCATTTGATCTGAATGGCATTCTGTGTAACTGGACACTGGATACCGCAGCCGCGGCACAGGCTGTTCTCTCATTGTTGTGAATTTCTCTCGCTGGGGAAGCTGCATTGTTCCAGGGGGGAAATTTAGAGAAACAGCGGAAGCCAGAAGCTGCAGCGTGAACAATTAAAAATGGAGCAGATCTGACTGAAAAGAATAACACTATTCAAGAGTCCTGACTCATCAAGTCAAGACAATTACAAAGCATGCTTTTAATAATCAGAAAGCAACAGAGCGCTAGGGTTTCATTCTCTTAGAAAAATACTGATAATTCCAGTGTATTAACTAAGCTAGGGGAGCTTCTAGCTGACCGTGACTAACTCTAAACAAAGACAAGACAGTTTCCCACCAAGAAGAGCCACAGGCTGCCATGAGTGTCAACAGCAGGCACAGATTGGATCTACTCTCAGTGTTTACATGTAAACAGCCCAAGACAGCGAGCTGTTCATCACCCGTCAAGGCAGCACCTGAAGTAGGTAAGCGGGTTGGAAAGATCCTTCCTACACAAGTTTCTAACCCCTATGAACACGTTCACAGTGTCGGTCATGCATCATCTCACTTGACATATGTGACAAAGTTCCCATGCTGTGGGTCTAACAATGCCTGGCCCGCTGAAACACTTGTCTGGTGCCAGCCATTGTGGCAAGCGGCCAAACGGTACACCGGAGTCCTTGGGATAATCCCCGGCCGTTCAGATGACAATAACTGGGATTTAACGTACTCAGGTGTTGCATGGATGAATGTAGAAATAATTTTGAGAGCGGCTCTCCGTGTGCACATGTTGAGAATGTGAGGATTCATATAGCTGGCATTAGAGCCATCTTTTGTTCTTTGAGACCCAGCCACCTGGCACTCATTCTCCAGGAACTCCCCCTTGTATTCTGGGCTGCGCTGGTCTTTTATGTCTGCGCTGCTCCCCACCAGCTGCTGCTATTAATCCCTGCTGTTAACTCTCTCTTCTGTGGGTTAACTTCCATCAACTCCTGTACTGAGCAAACTTAGTCTTAGTTTTCAGTCTCGCCTATAGTCTGTAGTGGTCATATCAGTTTAGCTGGATAGCGAAAGACAAATCCGAGCTGACTGAATGAGTACAGAGGCTAAAGTGGTCTGATTTAAATTTCCATTTTCCACATGCTTTGATATTCACAGAAACGTCACAAACATAATGTTCTTTGTACTGAGACGCTGCGGGCATCTAAAAGTGTTGCTATGGCTGTATCATATTCAAATGGCAATAATAAAACCCCTCTTGTCTAAGGTGTGAGGGAAACGGATTGTGACAGACCCCCGAGGCAAATTAAACGGACTTTTGCAAAATGTATGAGCAACTACTCTAGGTGGTGAATAAAATCACTTTGACTGCTCTGCGCTCGCTGCTGTCGATATGCCGAGAGTGCTTTTGTGCTGGCCTGTTTCTCAGAGCTGTATTTTCATACTGTGAGCCACTCGGCATGCTGCTGAAAAGCCTTCCCTTGCCTATAGATGCTGTCCCTTTGTGCCCCCCAGCATCTCCATAACGAAGACTCTCTTTTCCCACCACTTGGGTAGCTTGACCCAGCCTCTGCTCCAGATCCCCGGTTCCCATGGAGAGTGGGAGACAAGGGGCTGGCAAAGCTTTTCTTTCCCCCTTCAGAAAGACGCTTTGTTAGTGCTGAGAAGGGGACAGCTCTGAAGCCGCTGCTGTGATGCATCCTTAGCACTGGCGTATTCACGGGGACACCCCAAACAATGGAGCAGGAGGGGAGAAAGGGGGGAACTTACAGCCACCCATCTCTCTTTGAGCTACACAGCGTTTGCTACAGACAGCACTGTGAATCTGAGTTTAATAATGTGTTTTTTTTAATATGCCAGGCAGATATAAATGGATTTTTGGTCCCTTAATGACAATGTTCAACATTTGAATTTGTTTTGTGGTCCTGCTTGTAGATATCAATACTATAGATTGGCTGATGATAGGTTTGACCAACTTTTTTTTTTACTGTTCTTCACACATTCGTTTACTTAATCAGTTCTTTATTAACATGTATACTAATAAATGCAATCATTCAGAGGATCTCTAAAGAGGAATACCACTGTGTTCAACAGGAAACAACAATGTTCACAGGTAACGTGACTTAATGTAAGAGGACAATAAACTTGCATCCATTTAGACTGAAACAAATGTGAAATTGCATTAATGAATAATAAAATATTTAAGCTACATTTAAATGTATCCATTTTTTCGGCCAATTAAACAAACATAATCTGTATTGGTCGTGAAAAGCAATACTGATTCATCTCCAATTAAAACTATTTAAGTTAACTATATTATAATTTAATAGACAGTAATGCAAAATATTAAATAAAAAATATTTCTAAAATAAAAGACAGTAATGCAAACTGTAACTGGATTTCAAACACTCGGAAGAATAATAGCTAAAAGTGTCTTAAAGTAGGGCAAGGTGGTTTGAAGCGGAAAGACAGTGCCCACCATTTATCATTAATATCACGCAAAAAACATCCCCTTTGTTTCCGGCTGGTAAAATATGTAACCAAAAGAGTGCAACAAGTTATGCAAAGTTGTTGCAAACAGTTTGTAAAAGCGCAAACGGACATACCTGCTTCATGTTTCTGGATATCCAGGTGTCCAGCAGTAGATCCAGTCTGGACCGGTGAAACTTCTTTGTGGTCTTCACTGCGATGAAGATGTCATCCGCGCTGATGTCCTCAGCAGGCGGCGCGTCTGTCGTCGCTCCGGACGCTTCGGTCGGCTTATCCGCTTCCCTCCTGCTGCGGGTGAGCTTGGAAAAATAGGCAGAGAATCCTTTCTTTCCATTCTGCTCAGGCTGAGCTCCATCATCAGCCTCTGATTCCCCCAGACTTTGGAGCGAGCGCAAGCCGACCTCACTCTCGTTCTGCATCCCGTCCATCTGAGTCCGCCGATGCTGCGACAGAAATAACAGCAGCCCTAGACAGGTGACGGTCGCCCCCGCGAGGGAGAGCACAGCTTTCCTGCCGTCCGCTTTCGACATGTTCATTAAACTCTAAGAGAAGCACGCTCTCTTTGTGATATACACAGCATTAACATAAACCTCCCTCCAATAGCCTACTCTAAAAAACAAGCGTGTCATCCGACTGCAACATAGTAGCGCTGAGAGAGTTTCCTCATTGTCACTCGAAGGGGCTTTTATAAACTGCCCACAGCGTTGGTCACGCCCAGTGGGCGGGGCATTGATGGCTATTGTGCTGTGGGAACCGCAGAGAGACTGTCAATGGGAGACGCGTTAAAGGACAGCAAGCGAGGGACAAAGAGGGGGCAGGGTGAAGAGCACAAACAGGCGTAAACATTTTCAAAGTACATGCTCTTATAAAACAAACTATGCATGCATGCGCTATAATCACTCTTAATTGCATATTTTCCATTATCAGGAGCAGGGCTGAAAATAATTGTACAAATTTGTCTAGGCCTAAATTTGTGCATCAGTTTTAGGTGGAAACAACATTTATTTATTTATTTGTTTATTTATTTAAAGTCTTATGTTTAACATGTAATTATTTTAAGTTGCAACCTTTTTGTTTATTTTTTTTGTTTGTTTTTTATTATTATTATTTGTAAAAAAAAAATTAAATAAAAAGTGAAGATTTAATTCATTTTAACATGTTTCTGTAAGCATATAGGCCTATACAGAATACATGAATGGGGTCATATTTCCCACTAAAAGTGTGTGTGTGTGCGTGCGCGCGCGCGCGCGTGTGTGTGTTTGTTTGCGTGTGTGAGAGAGAGAAAGTGTAGCACAGATTTTAACATTTCTCTGGCTTTTTTTTGCATGAAGAAAATGAAGATGTAAATGATTAAAGGCTAAGAACTGAAAAGTAATTTTATTGCTGTCTTATAGTCAATTACAGCTTAAGATGAGTTTATTGCACTTTTTTAACCACTTTAAATTTTATTTGACTAAAATCTCATTAGAAAGTAAACATGACAATAATTATAGTTAAATAGATGAAATATGTATTTTTAAACATAATGATTTGAAACTTTTTATATATCATGAACCTGACTGTCACAATGCAAAAATTGTTCCACAAACAGAAATCAGTTTGTTAATGTATTTTTTATTGCCTTAGATTTACCTCTGAAAATAAGACTACTGACATAGGACATCTTCTATAGACAACCTGGATCACATCAAGCACCAGCCAGTTCTCAGTGTCAACATTCAAATCAAGCTCACAATGATGGTGCGCTCCAGTCAATCCACGGCAGCTGACCTCGTGAGGCCTTCAAACAACCGCATGTTCCTTATGCTTGCTTTAAAATGGCGCCTCTTCTGCGGTGAAAAGCCTGTAGATCTGGGAGCACAACCCTAGCCATGACTTCCAGCTGACAGCTCGCCAACTGCTGGTGACAGACTTAAATGCTTCACATCCTATAGCCCTCTTAACAGCTTGCTTTCAAAACAAGCAGCAGTCAGACACTACATTTAAGTCCTCACGTCCAAGTCAGGCTGAACAGCTGAGATGTTCTTGTTTTTTTGATAACAGAGATAATTAACACTCAAGAACTGGTCATTTGGGACATATCATTAAGAATCGAACAAAAAGTTGTGCTCCTTCAGAAATTCTAGAGGTCCGAGACAAAGCGCAAAGCTTCAAACTTTTCATTGCTGCTAACAGACATACAGCGTCTTTTGTTAATCTTTTGAAGCAGCCAACAAAAAAAATGTGTTAAAACGTGTATAAGGAACCAGGCAGAGGGGTCAACCTCCCCCGGCCTCTGTTCTTTTTAGGATCAGCACCCTATTTTACTCTGGAATGGAGGAACACTCTGGCAGGCCCCTTGTCAGACTCCTTAGACAATATGTGCAATAAAAAGCAGGACTTAACCACACACAATGCGAAAGTTCCGCTTATATCCCAGATTCATGCCAGTCACCCCATTCCCCCTCCTCCACCTCTGACGGATAACAAAAAAGGGGAGAAAAAAGTTTCTTTTCTTCCAACCTCTCTTTCATTCTCAAAAAAAAGGCTCCCCCGTCTGCCCTCCATACCACATCCCGGATCCTTCCCCATCTGAAGACGTTACCGCTGAATTCCAATTAAATGAAATCTCCGATCCAAGCACAACCCACTTCCCCACAAGAATGCCCAGCGATCCTGCTAATAAACGCAACCCCAGTCCCGCTGTCATCTGGAGCAGGATGATGGAGAATCTCAGAGGAATGGATATGATTACTGCTATGTTATTTATAGAGTCACTTTAATGTGTGTAGCACAAAGGCGAGGCACAACATTTCAATGCATGTGGCTGGCATCCTTGCTAAATGAGACTGGACGTGCCCTGTCTGAACATCCCCTTTTCCCGCCTGCCAAAACTCAAGCTCAAGGCTTGGCGCAACTGTTTGTTTTGGGATTTGAATGTTTGCATAGGGTAAACAAAGCAATTTCAGCATGTTAGCTGTATTTGAGGACAGAGTTGTCTTATCTGACCGTTCAGTTTAAACAGTTCCCTTGATGCAAACTGACTTGCTTTGATCTTAATACCCTCGATGCACCACAACTACAAACACAGATACTCTGGGTAATGAGAGCGGTCTGTTCGGAGTGGTAGAACGCCATCATGTTGATAAAGGCACATCCTTCCTTCATCCGTTCCATATTTATTTTTATTCATTTCTGTCTTTTCCTTACCCTCCAACCATTGGGCAGATTCTTTGAAGATGGAGGTTAAATTCACAACAGCTGTATGAGAGGATGACGGCTATGTGGCGTCTTACTGTATCCTTGTACAATGGGCATATACAAGGAAATAGTGGGATGGTTAGTGGTTGTCTGTCAGCCTACTGTCTCCTGTTTATTATTCTGATCCACATAATGGAGCATTTAACTGTATTACAATCATCTGGAGTTACAGTATGTGTCCTGTAGAACATCTTTTGGTGGTCTATTTGATTTTTTGAGGATAATTTCTTCCTTTTGGCCAGCTACGATACAGAACTTTCAAATATCGTATACAATACATGACATATAGTCATCTCTTTCCTCAACTAAAAGGGAAAAAATGGCTCTTTGAGAAGCGGTCATGGTCATTTGACATATTTAATGGGGATCTGTGAAATGTTCGATTGAATTATGCAAGCACCAAGTCCTGCCAAGTTCGAATCTGTCCTTGGAGCTTCAATGTCTTACTGTCTTGTTTCATTCTTTCTTGTTTTCCAGGTCTCTGTTTTTTCTTTCTCCAATGCTCTTGGATGAAATGGGAGTCCAGACAGTGATGGCCGTGGATGATATTCCTATGGTGTAAGTGCACAGTGATAATGAAACTATATTCGTCCCATCTGGGTAAAATCAATTTCAGTTGATGGAAAAAGTATTTATGTGCTCTAGCCAGATGAAGGGAAAACATTCTTTATTTATTTGTCTTTTTTGGGCTATAAATCCTGCAGCGCATATTCTCTACGGTTGCGTCCCGAGCAGGGAAACATAATGCAGCTTCTGAGGGTCCGCGGAGTCCCCTGGCTCTCACTTCTGGTGTGACCTGTAATCCTATCAATGCTAGCACAGCCATGCTGGGAGAATAAACAGAGCTATTGGCTTCTGCCACTGCCCTTTTTATACACTATGTCCTTCTCTCACACAGCGCATTTCAGCTTTGGAATAAATATTCGTGAACAAGAAAATGCACTTGGATGACTTGGGTTTGCGCCTCTATTTTTTTTTTCTTTTATTTGCAACTTTACCAAATAAACATTGTCTGTTTTCTCAGGGCTCATCCAAGCCTTTGATTCGCTCGTCATTCTCTCCAGATCCTACAATCCTTCAGAAGAGACTTAATTTTGTTATTCTGAGAATTGCGGATAGTTGGACTGTCGTACTTTGCAGATGTTGGACGCCAGGGTCTGTGTCACAGTGCCAGCTGTTGTTGCTGTAAGTTGTGCTTTGTTTCCACCATGTCAAATGGATTATGGGAAATTTAGCAATGGCCTTTCTGTAGCAGTGGGGGGTCAGATTGCACCCCTGGCTAGTCCGGGCTTGTCCTCAACCACAAATGCTCAATGTATGTAATGTAGTGATAAGTGATGTTAAATATGCCTCTGACACAAAACACCATGCAATCACAAGGAAAAGTTTAATTAACTGCTCATTCATCTACATAATTTACTGCATAACTACTTAGAACTGCAGTTTGAGCAGCATTGGAACCATGTGTGAGATTTACATACAAGAAGCAGAAGCAAATCATCTCCCCAACCTGTCAGCAGTAACATTGTGTAGTTGATTAAAGTTTGAGGAAGAAGTGGGAGGTGTAACGATGGAAAGGAGCCGCTTGGCTCTCTTTGTATACTGCTGGAACAGTGGAGCTGGGACAAGGACGCTGCTGTTTGTGGGTGAATCAGGCTCTGGATCACTCAGCCTCTTTGAAAGAGTTCTCTTCAACCTATACCCTTCCCTTTTGTGGCCTGCCACTACCTTGCTGAGTGGGACAATGAGCCAACCATTGAAAACTGAGACATGTTTCTGTGCTGCCCGGAGCCCATTAAGCTCTAAAGCACTACTGTAGGTCTCTCTCATCAGGCCTCTATTCTCATTCTAATGGCTTGCTGCATGCCAATAGGCCTGTTGCTAGAAGCTCCCATTGCATTCCAGCCACAAATACGAGTGGGTTTAAAGTTGTTGGGTTTCCCCACCTTTGGGTTTTGAGAACGCTGCCAGTTGTTATGATGTAACCACATGTCCTATTGTAATTGGGTTCATTGATCTCATTCCTCTCCCATGACTCTCCCGATCTGGTCTATGCTATGATGCTGTTGTGACCACATTTACATCTCTGTCAATATATATATATATATATATATATATATTGATTATTTCTTAAATGCTTGGTATTCTATACAGTTGCATTGAAACAAGTAACATAAAATGGCCTGGGGTATCGGGTACTGAGATGTTGAACAGTTTCCTTTGTTTTCATTGAAAACAATGGGATATTGCAGCTATGGGTTTCGGGTGGGGTGACCACTGTTGAGGTGAATTACCTTTTCTTCAGCCCATTTTGGGTATTTGAATGCTAAATGGCATTTGGGAATGCTGAGATGGCTCCTCTGGGAGAATATCAAGAGATCTCATTATGTGGATCTCCTGGTGCTTTCAATGGTAATTAATGGAGAGATAAGCTACTGTTGATATTTAAATTTTGACCTGGATGAATAGTGCTCAGTGATTATTCCTTAAATGCTTGGTATTCTATACAGTTGCATTGTAGCAAGTAGCTTAAAATGGCCTGGGTTATCGGGTACTGAGATGCTGAACAGTTTCCTTTGTTTTCATTGAAAACAATGGGATATTGCAGCTATGGGTTTTGGGTGGGGTGACCGCTGTTGAGGTGAATTACCTTTTCTCCAGCCCATTTTGGGTATTTGAATGCTAAATGGCATTTGGGAATGCTGAGATGGCTCCTCTGGGAGAATATCAAGAGATCTCATTATGTGGATCTCCTGGTGCTTTCAATGGTAATTAATGGAGAGATAAGCTACTGTTGATATTTAAATTTTGACCTGGATGAATAGTGCTCAGGGGAACTGTGGTGTATTTGTGTTGTTTAACACAGCCTCATTAATTGTGCTTACATGCACTTTGAAATGTCAGATTTCAGTCAGACTGAAACAGTAATTCTTTCTTCACTTAATGTCACATAAACACTTGGAAACACTTGAAAACACTTGGTTGGAAAACACTACATGACTTTTAAAATTTGACCAGAGTTTAAAACACTAGTCATCATACACTTGCTGACTTTGTAAATGGTTACAAAGAAAACCTGGGCTTCATATACTAAATGACTGAGTCGTTCCGAACACAACAAACTCATGCAAAACATGCGCCTTGTTTGCTAGAAGATAATGACAAATGTAAACATTGTTTTGTTTAGAGCCTAAAATGTCTCAAAATATCAAATATGTTTGATCTCCTCTGACTGGAAGGATTTATAATCTGAAACTAAAAAATCAAATAAGTCTGTGCCCATCATCTATGTGATTTTCTGTGAAATCTGTCAAGTCTGACTGCCCATAATATGTCGACTGGTTCTAAGTTTTGGCAACTAGTGTCGACTCCTCCAGACAGTAAATGCGGAGAAAAATCTGGGCAAAAGTTGTGAAGTGGATTCCAGCCTTTAGTCATATCAGTCAATTGCAGTATTTTTTACAAATCAGAATCCAAGACCAAGATCATGCGATTGTTGCTTGACCTTGTTTGGCATGTATAAACTTTTCTACGTTGGCCTTGGCATTGTGTTCTAGCTCTAAAAGACAGAAATGATGTGTGACGTGTATTTAATCCCTAATGTATTTGGTTACAAACTGTGTCATGTATACTTGAACAGACACATGAAGACCGTAGCTCGACTTAAACCCTGCTGTAGCTCGATTATGAGTGTTGAACGTGGTGTCAATCCTACAGTTTGGTGTGAAAGCTCAGCACAGGGTTTGGGATGGGAAGACGTCGCACTAAACTGGTGTGTGGCACAGGCGTGTGGAAGTTAAACACCATAAAACACCATTTCAGGTTGATGATGAAGGCCACACGAGTCATACCTACAAGTGTGAAAGTAATTGTCCAAAGCGTCAAAAGCCTCAGCGCTCGTAAGTGAGCGACAACTTCAAACACAAAACCCCTGTAGACTCTCATTAACTGCAACAAGCTCCAAAATGAATTCTTGATCTGTTTGTTTTCATGTCTATTTGTCCCCCTAACAAGAACCACATGTTGCCCAGTCATGCTATAGTTTCCAAAACTGCAGACCCCAAGAGGGAAACACAGTCTCTGTGTTTTTGGGCGTCTGTTTTATTGCTTAGTTCATAAAACAGTATGACATCTAACAGCCCAGAATAACTGAGACTGGCCTGTTGTGCTAATTGGTGTCTGTATTGTCCTGTTATCTGGACTGGCTCATTTGCATAACTATTGAACCCCCAAACCTGTCCTACTTCCACCCCTCCTCCCCTTCCACTCTCTTCCCATTACTCCCCCTTTGACCCAGGCCTATTATCCTGAGTACCTGCTAATGAGTGACTGCCTTACAGCCCTGTGAGACAGAGAAGATCCACTGTATATTAATTGGGGCTGTAGTTTCTGAGAGGACATTGGGGGTGGATCTGCAACAGCAGTGAGAACAGCGTCCCCGGACAGTACCAATTAACAGAGTCGAGACTGCTTGATTTTGTTTGTTTGTTGTGTTCTTTTTGGCTCCCGTCTTCTCGTTTTTCTCTCATGTCAGCTACTTTGAGTTTTGGATGGGCTTTGTGATTTGAAGTATCTGTGTGTTCACAGGGGACGCCATCCACCAATGTGGCACAAGGGGAAGAATTAAGCCATTGGGAAGCGATACTGTAGGCAACAGAGAGAGAGAAAGCGAGTGGCTGTGGAGGGGTAGGATGACGGAGAGCGCTGCTGTGTGAGAATCTCACGGGGACCTCTCACAAAGTGCTGAGCAGGAGAGAGTGAGTGTGCTGGGAAAACGCTGAGACTCTCTTTGTATGTGTGTGTGATGCTAATCGCAGTTTACGCACCGAGGGAGAGGCGTGAGACGTGGGAAAAATAGCACTGACTGATAGGAATGGCTGATGAGTTCACTTGTCCTAAATTTTTCAGTCTCATCGGACTTAGCAAAGCAGTGGATGTTTTCAATGTTAGATAATGTGTGGTTTGCCAGCTTCAGCAGTAATCCCTGATTCACCGGTGCTTTACAAAAATAATATTACAGACATCAGAGGAATTAGTCAATGACTCATCAGTTTTCGGGGATTTTTTCGCGTAAAGAGTGAAGTAACTGTTACCTGTTAAATTTACATGATAACCATACACCATTTTATTTCATTTATTAATCTTTCACGTTTCCATGCTGGAAGAAATTTACCAAAACATATACATTACACATTACCATTCAACAGTTAGGGGTCAGTATTTTTTTATTTATTAGATATTTTTTTATTATTATTAAAATGATCAGAAGTGACAGTGAAGACATTTAAAATGTTGCAAATACTTCTATTTAAAATAAATGTTCTTTTGAACTTTATATTTATAACTTTCTATTGTCAAACAATCCTGAACAAAAATTTCCACGAAAATATTAAGCAGCATAAATGTTTTCAACATTCACCAAATCAAAATATTAGACTGAATTCTGAAGGATCATGTGACACTGAAGACTGGAGTAATGACGCTGAAGCATATTGAAACTGAAAACGGTTATTTAAAATTATAATAATATTTCACAATGTTATCATTTGACTGTATTTTTCATCAAGCAAATGCAGCCCTGGTGAGCATAAGAGGCTTCTTTCAAAAACATAAAAAACTTACTGACTCCTCATTTTTTAATGGTAGTGTGTGTATTTTAAAATACTGTTGTTAAATAAAAATAAAACTTCAATTGTACTTTCTAGTTGTAGAAGACCAAATAACAGGAGCTCAGTGCTAAATTAATTGTGTTTGGAATTTGTGTTTTGGTTTGCGTGTGACATGCCACATTACCAAGTCTTCTTAAATCCATTGTAAGAGTAGGAACATTAAAATACCCCAGAAATGTATTTATTGCTCTTTTCTCACACAGTAAGACTGGAAATTACATGTTTTTCCTCAAAATAACATGCAAGCTGTGGGAACAGTTACCTCAAGGTCAGTGGCCTTCTCAGACGGCTGTCTTTTTACTTTCGGATAAAGATGGTAAGTTGATGTCGGATGTTTGGTGGACCTCTTTGACAATATTTTTCCTCGGAAGAGAGACTCATTTACACAGTCCTAACCTCTCCAATGTTTGTATTGTTGGTTTCGAGCTGCTGTAGCACATTTGAAGTATCTGTTATTGCTTATTTAAAATAAAAAATAAAAATTATAAAAAAGAAATGCTATATGTAATAATAAGGCAATCTTTGTTATTATAGCAAATACATAAGACCCAAAGCATATGAGAAAAATGGGGCCATTCTTCATATGTGACCCCTGGACCACAAAACCAGTCATAAGGGTCAGTTTTTTGAAACTGAGATTTATACATCATCTGAAAGCTGAATACATAAGCTTTCCATTGATGTATGGTTTGTTAGGATAGGACAATATTTGGCCGAGATACAACTATATGAAAATCTGGAATCTGAGGGTGCATATTGAGAAAATCACCTTTAAAGTTGCCCAAATGAAGTTATTGGCAATGCATATTACTAATCAAAAATTAAGTTTTGATACATTTACGGTAGGAAATTTACTAAATATATTCATGGAACATGATCTTTACTTAATATCCTAATGATTTTTGGCATAAAAGAAAAATCTATAATTTTGACCCATATAATGTATTTTTGGCTATTGCTACAAATATACCCCAGCGACTTAAGACTGGTTTTGTGCTCCAGGGTCACATATTAGTGTTTTAAATATTATTACAAAGTCCCCTCATAGGAAATATTACACACATTAAGAGGGGCAGGATCCTTTTTCGTAGTCATGTTTTGTTTTTATCCAAGCTCTCACTTTGTGATACATCACATTTATTGGGAGCTCTGTCTCTTCCCATGCTTTGGTTTGTGTCTCAGTCCTGTTTTGGTGCTCTCTGCAGGTAGAGCTGGTCTCAGGCGCCTCAATGTCATTATTATGAGCTGCCCGAGTCCCGAAGAGCTCATAAAGGTCCTGGGCCTCGCACTAGCCCGATACCTGATCTGCTTCCCAGTTAACTCGCCTTTACGACCCCCTGACTTCCCTTCCCTCAAGGGCTCGGGACGGACCAGTGGCCCCATGGAGTCACTCTGTCTCTGGTACAGAAACCGCTAGAGCTTTTGAAGCCCTGTTTGACTAATTTTCCTCATCAAGAGAGGCCCAAACATTTGAGTGTAATGCCTGGACCCTCAACCCTGCTGCTGTTCCATCACTGTGTGCACAGGAAGAGAAACCATGACAGATGGGACAGCCATTCAAGGTCAGTAATCTAGCCAATCTGTAATAATACACTTCACGTATAATCCATTTTGGATTTCACCGTTTTGGCTGCTTTTATTTCCCACTTCGCAGCCGGCGGCTCAGGTTTCAGTCCCTTGTGGTGTCTTCGTCCCCATTTTGGTGTTTGATTTACTGAAGTTTGACTGTTATGGGTTCAATTCACTGAAGAAAAGAATAAAGAAAAACACATTAATGAAACAAGACACATGGTTCCAGCAGATAATCTTTAGTCTGTGTCTTGTAAAGCAGTTTTAAGATTGTCAGCGCAAAGAAAAGCCTTCGTATGGCCCATGTACAGATGCAATAGAGTAGGATGTCTTTTGTGGTGGCCCATGGGGGGGCCAGAGGAATTGCGTCCTTTCAATGTGAAGCAGATGTGACTGTGAAGTTGTTAAATGACTTTACAGCCATGTGAGACATATGCTGGGTACACAACACAAAGGGAACCAGGCCACAATAATCACCAAAGACAAACTGCCTTAACATGGGTTTTTATTCCTTCACTCGTCTGCCTAAATTCTTACGTCACGGGAACGTAATGCGATGACTCATATTTTGAGGCTTTTTTGGGTAATTTGCTTTGTGAGGCTATAAATTTATAATGTCAGCACTCTTTCAGTCATCAGCCATAAATCTGATTATAATTCAGTTCAGGCTTTTTTCATTTCGTTCATCTTGATCCAGATGCATTCAATGCTGCACAGTTTAATACTTTTTCTTCCTTGAATCCAATTGATTACATAATTTTTTTGTGTGAATATATTTAATGGACTGTTCTCAATTCATTTGAAAGGAAAATAAATAAATTATAAATAAATAAATACCACTCAGACTGAATTACCCAGGCACTAACAATTACTGCCATTACTGTTAAAAAGTTTCAGAAAGATTTCTTACAAATTTCTTTTAAATTTTAAAGAAGTCTCTAATGCTCTCCAAAGCTGCATTTATTTGATCAAAAATCCATTAAAAGCAGCAAAATTGTATCTAATAGTATTAGAATTTAAAATAACTGTTTTCTATTTAAATATATTTTAAAATGTAATGTATTCCTGTGATGCGAAGCTGAATTTTCAGCATCATTACTCCAGTCTTCAGTGTCACATGATCCTTCAGAAATCATTTTGATATGCTGATTTGCTGCTCAAGAAACATTTTTTACTATTATCAATGCTGAAAACAGTTGTACTGCTTAAATTAATTTTTTATTTTCATTATTTTTTTAGGATTCTTTAATGAATAGTAAGCTCAACAGAACAGCATTTATTTGACATTGTTCCAAAAACAAAATAATGTCACTTTTGTTAAATTTTAAATCATTCTTGTTTAATAAAAGTATTAATTTCTTTCAGAAGAAATAATCTTACTGTCCTCAAGCTTTTGAACGCTAGTGTAGCCTATGTATTTTATATTTAAGAGCTATAGGATATATTTATAGCTATAGGATATATAGGATATATTTCATAAAATGAAAACATTATACCTCAGATTATTTGGTCTGGGTTTATATTAAAATTTCTGACTTTTGCAGACTATAATGGCAAGTCTGTGCAGAGTATTAGACATCAAGATTTTGTCTAAATTTCAGTGTTTAATTTCAGATTGCTGGGGGTCGTTTTGTTAGTTTCTGTATAATCTTGTACCTGTCAAGAGGAAACAATAGAGATACTAAAGAGATGGATAGACTCTTTCCTGAATTACTTGTACTGCCAGCAGTAGCTCTGTGTGCATGGGTAGGGTCAAAAACGCCACACGATACCCAGACCACCACCTGTTAAACACAGATTTAGTCTGTCTGCTGTCAGCTGCCCCCCTCTCATTACATACACAAACACACATGCACAGACCCCGGCCCCCCCGTTCTCTCTAGACGTGCTGCCCTGGTCAGCTGACTGAATCTTCTGCTCTACTTGTCTCTCGATAAGACTGGCTCATTCCCAGGGTCAGTAGTAAACATGCCAGCCCATGTATCCACCTACCGGGGTCACAGACCTGCTCTCTTCTAGTGGGAAGACGCCGGCGACTGTCCCAGCATTCATTCTGCTCAATACGACCTGACAGCCTTCAGTAAGGCCCTTTAAAAGGCTTTTAGAGGCAGAGCAGGCACGGCCCAACCCTTTAGTTAAACAGGACCCCTCTTGTTTAGGTTTTGTCCACTTAACATTTTCGCACCCCATCTCTCCAGGACAGTATCGGATGAAAAACTGCCCAGAGTCTGTATGTTGTCACTCTTTTCTTAGAAACATTACAGGAAGATTTCAGGGGTTCAGTTCCAGTTAAACTCAGTCGACAGCATTTTTTGGCATGGTGTTAATTAAAATGTATTTCCACTTGTCTTTCCTTTTCTATAAAAAGATCTGGGTTAGTGAGGAACTTTCAAAGGCCAATCCTTAAACAATTATTCATTTGTGTAATACCATTCAAAAGTTTTAAAAAGAAGTCACCAAGGCTGCATTGATCTGAACAAAAATACTGTAAAAACAGTAATAATTGCCGCGTTAAAATAACTGTGATCTATTGCAATATTTTTTAAATGAAATTTATTTCTGTGATGGCAAAGCTGAATTTTCAGCATCATTTCTTTCTCTTTCAGTGTCACATGATCCTTCATAAATCATTCTATTATGCGATTTGCTGCTTATTTCCTATTATTATCAATGTAAAAACAGTTCATATTTGTGTGGAAACTGATACATTTTCTCAGGATTCTTTGATTAATTAAAAGTTCAAAAGAACAGCATTTATTTGAAATAGAAATCTTTTTCATAATATTATAAATGTATTTACTGCCAGTTTTGATCAATTTAAAGGGGTCATATGATGCGATTTCAATTTTTCCTTTCTCTTTGGAGTGTTACAAGCTCTTGGTGCATAAAGAAGATCTGTAAAGTTGCAAAGACTAAAGTCAGGGCATCACTGTATTGTAAGGGGTGTAACATTTCCGTCACACGCTTGAGGTATTCGACCAATCACAACGCACTGGATAGCTAGCCAATCAGAGCACACCTCGCTTTTCAGACCGATGAGCTTTGTAAAAATCGACGCGTTTCAGAAAGGCGGGGCATAGAGGAGAAACAATACTGTACAGTATGTGGAAAATAATGTGGTTTTTTTTACCTTAAACCGCATAAACACATTTCATTACACCAAATACACAAAATAATGTTCTTTTTAGCAGCATCATATGACCCTTTTAATGCATTCTTGCTAAATATAAAAAAAAGAATAATAATAACCTGACCCCAAACTTTTGAACAGTAGTGTATAATGGGCACGTGGTATGATTAGATTTAGGTGGAAGTCTTTCTGAGCCAGAGGAGGCTGGTCAGCTCTTAGTGTATGTGCGTTCGCCAAACTCATACAGTGAGCGTGGGAACAGACTGCATTTCCACAGGTTACAGGGTTCCTGATTTCCCACGAGAGAAATCACAGAGGAGCAGGTTAACTCACCACATTTGGACTCATTTAAGCTGCTGTAAGCATATGGGGCTGTTAAATGAAGGAACCGAGCGGCTCAAATGAGCTTTAAAAAGTGTTGTGATATGACATAGACAAACTCCTTTGAGTCTGACCATTAAGTCTTTGCTCATTTTGGCAAAATCAATCCTTTAATTTTTTTTCCCCCCCCCATGACAGATGTGTACTTCTCATAATGTTTCACTCATAGTGCTTTTCTTGTTTTCCCTCTGTTTCAGCTTGCTAAATATGCATCTGTAGGTCAGCTGGTGTGCTTTTAATGTTTAGTTCAGCCATAAAAACTTCTTTTATTATTTTACCACAAATATTTTTGTGGTAAAACATCAGCAGTGTAATTCTGGCCACATCTAGAGAATCTGATTGGAGAGAGGAAACAGCAGGGGATCTTGGCTGTCCTGTAAAGACCAGCATAGTTGGGCACCAGCATATGTTCTGTTTTAGATGCCAGTCTCCACTATTAGATATCCAAACAGTTTAGTCATCCAGCTTCTTCAGAAATCTGTTTGACTTCACCAGTTAAGCTTCTCTGTGCTGCTCCACCATCACCAGACCAGCATAAACCAGGTGGTTTTCATAATACTGGTGTTTTCATTAGGGTAAACACACTGAGCAGAAACTCGAGCTCAATATTAAACTCTATGGTAAGGATAAATGCAAACCTGTTAAGGCTCCAGTTAGTCTAATTTGCATCTATGAATAGAGAGATTCTACACAGAATGAACATCCATAGCTGATAACTGTGTCATCTGATCTGTCCATGTTTCATTTTGTGGCCACTTTGATTTTTCAGAACGCTTGTGGCAGAGTAAACATTCCTCGATCACATGAGGCTTCCAGAAAGACGCTCTTGTCCCGGAGTAAACCGTGTTTGTCTACATCTAAAATGCGTAAACAGCTTTTTAAATGCAGCAACAACAACTACAATAATAATGACAATAACATTTTTCTTCTTTGAAAATAGTTGCTTGATTATTTTTAGGTAACAGTCATTTATTAAAAAAGGTTCACTTTACCGTATAGTATTAGTAGTAGTAGTAGCTATCTGTATATTTGAAAATGAAGTTAGATGATTAGTTAAGGTAAACAATAATTTATAAAAAAATTAAATAATATTCACTTTACAGTGAGATTCTATACTATTCTATCATGACGATCATAACAATGAACAATACTTTTACTACATTTTTAAGCTATAGGCTATGTTTATTCCTGCAATTCTAGTAGATTTTCAACATTCTTTTTAAATTAATAAATGCTGTAAAAAAAAAAAAAAAAGGTAAAATATACAAATTAAAAATGTATACTTATACAATTGTATGCCATTTTTATACATTATATAATTATACAATGTTTATTTATGTTAATGTTTATTTATACAACCATTGTAGTGTTACAAAAAATAGCACATTAAAGTGTCAACTTTAATAAATAAATAAATACAAAGAAGTTAACCTTTTTCTTTTCTTTATTCTTTTCTTCTATCTTGTCTAGGCGCCAATGAACCAGGAATGCCCAAAAAACTGCCTCTTGTCTGCATGCTGAGAAAAAATACAAGGGGCTCCTAAAGAGTGTGGTTAGGCTGACAGAAGCTATGGAATGAGGCCAAACATATGTCCTTTTAGCCACAAGAACAAGTTTGAAGCTTGTACAAGTACCACCTGTTATCCTCAACATACACGCTCATTCCACACAGTCTTTGGGCTCTTGAAACCACTTGATCTGAGGTATGAGACTTATGTAAGATCACTCAACTCTGAGGAAATCCCTCAAACACCTCCTGTCCCGTCCAAATGAACTGGGGTAACCTCATGTCCCGGTCATCATGGAACCGACTAGCGTATTAGGCCCACTATTAATAACCTCTGATTGTGTTCAGTCCGGTCGGCAGCAGCCATAGACAAGGCCACACTTGCTCCACGTCTCTTTCCCACAACCCCCAGGCACCTCTGAGGAAGTCATCCATGCCTAAATGTGCCTCTTTACTCAAAGGCTGAATGTAGAAGTTGTCCTGGAGGTTGGCTGTGGTGATTGCAGCATTAGCGAAGCACATGCTCGCCTTTCAGGACCCAACAATGAGGCCCATTGTGTTGCTCCAGATCTGTCCATTCTGATTTAGGATGGAGCTCCAACAGAGACAATACAGGGGAGATGGCATGGACGCTGAAGGGACAACATGTCCTAATGAGCAAACAGGAAGAGAGGACGGTAGTGTGGACGTGTTCGTGAGCAGCACAACTGTTTTCAACGTTGATAATAATAAGAAATGTTTCTTGAGCAGCAAATCAGCATATTAGGGATTCTATGACACTGAAGACTGGAGTAATGATGCTGAAAATTCAGCTTTATTAACATTAACAATAGTTAACAGTAACAATATTACCATTTCTTACTGTATATTTCATCCAATAAATGCAGCCTTGGTGATCATGAGAGACTTTTATCACAAAAAAAGTCTTACCAACCCCAAACATTTTAACAGTAGTGTATATCCCCTGACATGTAAACAGTAATATAATTCTATTATATGGGTGCTGTACAGGTCTGAACAGTTTCAATGGGGATTGAACCCATAACCTTGGAGTTGCTGGCGCAATGGTGTACAGTTCAAACTACTTTATTTTATTACTATATAACTGTTTATTTTATCTGCTGCCGAATGTGTTGACAAGTGTAGCCAATGTTACCCAATAAAATGTGGCTATTTTGAATGAGAACTTTGCCTTTTTTATCACTTCTGACATGCAGTGTTTGTAATGCAATGCTATTAAGTTCCACCAGGCCTTTGTTCTTTTGAACTGTATGTTCTCCACATGCTCCTTCCTCTCTCTAATGCTAAATATATGAAAATATTCACTTCTGACATGCAGTGTTTGTAATGCAATGCTATTAAGTTCCACCAGGCCTTTGTTCTTTTGAACTGTATGTTCTCCACATGCTCCTTCCTCTCTCTAATGCTAAATATATGAAAATATGATTTCCAGGTTTCAAATGATGGGGTCATCTGAGGAGGTCTGATTCCCTTAATCAAGGCTTGAACCCAAAAGGAAGTCAAAATAAAGGTTGAGACAAAAACTGTATATCAGCAGTGTTTTCAAATGTTTCAGTAATCGCAAAAGTTGATTACAAGAGTGTGTTTTTATTATCTGACGAACCATTTAGAAAACATAAATGCTGTATTTACATATAACAAATACATAACAAACTACTCAACTGTTTTGTTTAAGATAAATAGACATTTCGCTAACTACTAGGGGTGCCAAAAGGAAAATTTGGATAGCATGAGATGAACCTCAACAGATTGTGCCTAGAAAATTTCCTATAAAAATGACAGACCTCCCTGAAAGTCATTGTATAGTTTACACTCTGGCTCAGGTCATGTGCTGTATATGAGATATGACAAATGAGGCATGTTGCCCTGCGCTGGAACTCTGTTCACCAATGAAAAACACATCTCTCACAGCAAAAACTTTCCATGTAGAGTGTTTTTCTTTATGCTAAGACTGATTGTTTTAGAAATGAGCATGACTCCAGTATGGCATTAGCTGATTTTAATGACTTTGAGAAAACGTGATTCACTTATCACCATTTGTAATCCTACTCTGTTTTCCTCATGCTGTCAAAAAGCGGTTAGTATAATCATGTTATTTTGACAGTCAGAGCCCAGTCGCATTTGCTCGAATCTGTGGTCTGATAAATGCTAACCGCTCACTGACCTCACATTTCAATTCATCTTAATTGCTGAATCAGGAAGCAAAACAGGCATCATGTAGCCTACTGTTGAGCATTAGCAGATTAGCAAATGTATGGATGTAGACGCTTGAAAAAGGATCTTGAAAAATTCGGATACTGCTGCTAATTAATATGAGTATGAGTTGAGGCCAATGAATATTTAAGTAGGCTATACATAATATGAGCATGTATTATGTATGTATATGGGGACTGGAGTAATGGCTGCTGAAAATGTAGCTTTGCCATCACAGGAATAAATTAAATTTTAAAGTATATTAAAAAAGAAAACAGTTATTTTAAATTGTAATAACATTTCACAATATTACTCATTTTGCTCTTTTGATCAAATAAATGCAGGCTTTGTGAGCAAAAGAGAAATAATAATAAAAAAAATCCTTCCAACTCCAAACTTCATTCTCTCAAATGTTCTGTGGCCCCGGTTTGTAAACCCCTGATCAACACTGACTACTTGGATTTTAATTTATTTCTTCAATCTTTTGGATCATCTCAATGATATATAGGTTAAGACTGACAGAGATACTGTGTTCTTTTAATGTTTTCAGGTGCAAAAAAAAAAAATAAAAATCTTTCTGACCCTAAACTTATTATCTATAATACAATATACAACTATAATATGTATCTATATATATTTATCTTGTGAGGTATTTACTTACAAGGGAAATAGATGCTTTTTTATTTTCCAGTGGTATTTACTCTTCTTGGGATGTATCTTCCTCAGACAATTCAGTTTATTCATAGTAACATGTCTAACCATGTCTAACTAAGTGCTAGCAGTCTTAATCATTGTATTTATACCTGGGTATCATCCTGAAAATGGATGCTCTTTTAGAGAAAAACATTAGTAACACTTTAGAATAGGGAACACATATTCACTAACTAAGAGTTTTCCCTGAACGAACTCCTAATTTGCTGCTTATTAATAGCTAGTATGGTAGTTGTTAAGTTTAGGGTAGGATTAAGGGATCTGAAATATTGTCATGCAGAATAAGGCATTAATATGTGGTTTATAAGGACTAATAAACAACCAATATGCTAGTAATATGCATGCTAATAAGCAACTAGTTAATAGTGAGAATTGGTCCTTAAAATAAAGTTACCAAAACATCTTGACCCACCCACAACCACAGATAAGATTCTGTCTTTATGCAGCCTCATCACATTCTCCCACGGCTAGTGAGATGATGAAGATGCAACTACAAACAAGACTGAAGAAAAATATAGTTACGTTTTGACTTTGAAATAAGCAGTATGTTAGACCAGGGGTTTTCAAACTGGGGTCTGTGTTTGACCCCTGTGGGGTTTTTTCAAACTGTGGGGTTTGCGTAAAGGGGGTCCGCAAAATAATTTGCTATAGGGTGATATCAGGCAAATTGGGCCATCAGGTAAAATGGGCCATTTAAGGTTTGAGTGTCTTATCTCTTTAAAAGTTAACAGCCAATGACTGAAAAGGATTTCAAACTGTTGCCATAACAGAACTTGATATTTAGCAAATTATTTTATTGGTCTGAGGTTGCTAAGGGGGAGGGACAATGCCTCATTTTGAGACCAGGCCAGAAAAAAGCAAGCTGAGTGGCCTGACATATATCCAATCTTACTTCTCAATAATAAGGTTGATAAATCAATAAAAAACAAATGCACAATTAAAAATAATGATTCATAACCTATGTCTTGATGGCCTCTGTGAGATCAAATGCTGATTTTGCTAAATAATCCAGATTTGTATCTAAAAAAAAGCATTTTTAGTCACTGGCCCAATTTATCTGAATGTGTTAAGATAAAATTAGCCATTAATTTCAGTTAAAATGGGCCACCTTCTGAGTTGAGTTTAAGTAGAAATTCTGGTGGTTTCTCTTATTAAAAATTATTTATATTATTAATATATTGTATTATTGAATATGTGACATACCTTTTTCACATTTTACCTTCTAAATGTGTTTGTATATGTGTGTTTATGTGTGCTTGACTATGTTTGTGTGTGCATGTTAGTGAGGCATGTGTATGTGTGTTGAAGAGTATGTGGTGAAGAGAATGGCATTTTTGATGATGACGGCTTTATCTATCAAGACTGTTTTTGAAAAACTTTCAAATCGCGCGCTCACACACACACACACACACACACACACACACACTAGTTGTTCAGGTTATTGTTACATTTTTTTA
>NW_015625581.1:752284-754529 GCF_001515625.1 Sinocyclocheilus rhinocerous
CTGCTCCGGGTGTGTGTTCATAGTGTGTGTGTGTTCACTGCTGTGTGTGTGCACTTTGGATGGGATAAATGCAGAGCACTAATTCCGAGTATGGGTCACGTCACGTTTTTTTTAAGAGTATGTGGTGAAGAGAATGGCATTTTTGATGATGACGGTTTTATCTGTCAAGACTGTTTTTGAAACAGATCGCGCACACTCACTCACACACACACACACACACACTAGTTGTTCAGGTTATTGTTACATTTTTTAAATGAAGTTTATGTTTTATTGATGAAATTGATTGAATTGAGGTTTGAGTGTCTTACCTCTTCTCTTTGAAATTCTTTGCAGTCATTGGCTGTTAACTTTTAAACTGTTGCCATAACACTACTTGTTATAGTTATTGTTACATTTTTTTTAATGACATTTGATGACATTGATTGAAATTGATGTTCTAATTTAATTTAATTAATAATTATATAATTATTTATTTAATTAATAATTAAATAAAATTAATAAATTTTAATTTAATAGCTATGTTACACTGTTACATTATAAAATTAAATATAATTAAATGTGTTTTATCAGAAATGTCTCTATTTCACTTTGCAGTTTTACTGGTCCATTTTTGCTGATCAGCCGGCCCATTTTACCTGAACACTGCCTGAACAATTATATTTTATTACATCAATTCAACACAAAAATATTAAAAACAGTCCTTATTAATCATAAGAACACAGTTAAATGTCATACATGGGTTTTATGTTAGTGTCCCAAGCGATTAACCAAAATGTGGCCCAATTTACCTGATATCACCCTACCGTATTTTCCGGACTGCAACACGCATTTTTTATTTTCTGAAACGTGCTATGATTTATATTCCAAAGTGACTTATATAATGCATTAAATGTCAAATAAGCAAAGCGTAAACACTTAAAAGAGGGCACTTCAAGGTTTATATAGCTAAATATATTTCTCATGTCTGTTTGACAAGTAGAGAGTACCTATCGCTATCGCAGAGTTTTTCTTAATTTTAGGAAGTGAAGAAAGACGGCAAGCGCATTTTGTTTGTTTTCTTTATTTTGTCATTTTGAAGGTACACAAATAAAAATAGACCGTTTTGAATGATGTCTTGCTCTTATCTGACGGATATCATATTTTTCTGCTGATATAAGGAATCCAAAGTGTTCGCGCTGGCGCCTCCCGCGCGCACACAACAAATCTAGCATTGCAACTTGACATCACAGCCTCATCATCAGAAAACTAAATGAGACAACTAAACCTACAAAAGGTATTTGGTGACTCAATTTAACTTGTCTGTTGTACAATATGTAGGTTTTGCCGTTCAGCGCGAGCATGCCGTGGTGTATTTCCAAACACTTTTTTGCATATGTGAAGGATGCTGTTAGTAGATATTTGGACATGAGAGAAGTACAAAGCCTTCTTTACTTAGCCTAATAGTTTAGCAACCAAATGTTAGACTGCATAACGATTCACTCATGGAAACGATTCATGACGAATGAGAGGTTTGCGAGCCCACTATGTAGTTAAGTTTTAGTTTTTAGTAAGTAAATTTAGTTAGTTATGGACATAGCCATAGGCGCCGATTTATGTTTCTGCCAGTGGGTGCAAAAACGAGCTTTTTATTTTTTTATAAAACACATTTTCACCGCTGTTTACACAAGTAAATGATAACCGGGCTAAGTTATCATACACATAGGCAACAAATGCTTAACATATTTAAACATTCTCATTACTCAGTAATTCATTATAGGTGTTAGTTTTTTCTAGAGTAGGCTATACTCCGTTCGATGGTGCGTTTGATGAGAATTCACGTCACAAAATGTACCTTGCGAAGTGAAATGCGTGCAATTACCAACCAAAATAATACACACATTCTTTCTATAAGGGTTGCGCTTCACTAAATCAAATTATTTAATAAATACCTGTTTACAAAAAGCACTTATTCGCGCGTACACAGGACAAAGTTTGAGTTACAGGTAATATCTGAGGGAGCGCAGAGCCATGATCACTACATACAGGTGCATCTCAATAAATTAGAATGTCGTGGAAAAGTTCATTTATTTCAGTAATTCAACTCAAAGTGTGAAACTCGTGTATTAAATAAATTCAATGCACACAGACTGAAGTAGTTTAAGTCTTTGGTTCTTTTAATTGTGATGATTTTGGCTCACATTTAACAAAAACCCACCAACTCACTATCTCAACAAATTAGAATACTCCATAAGACCAATAAAAAAAA
>NW_015625581.1:755548-759443 GCF_001515625.1 Sinocyclocheilus rhinocerous
AGCACACGAGTGCTTTTCCCTACAACTGCATGTTCAAACATCAACCCGGCTTCAGTCAGCGAGGATCTCCGGAGGTCAGCTGGTCGAGCTGCGTTAAACAAGCACTCATGATCTCAAACCACCTTCTACATCACAGCAGTAACCAGAGAAACGAGGAGCATGACGCTGTTATTTTGGTGTGCTGACTACGGTTCTGCTGAGCACAGACAGCGCAGGACATCACCGTGCAACTCGCTGATCCAACATTCCCCACGAGTCACCGGCTGACCTCAAGCTGCTTTGGCAGGACACTCGTAGCGTCCTCCTATGAGCCTGTTGACCACAACAAAAACGTGGTGCACACACATCTAAAATAATTTGCTATACCATATTTTCCGGACTGCAACTTGCGTTTTTTAATCTTCTGAAACGTGCTATTAATTATTTCCAACGTGACTTATTTAATGCATTAATGTCAAATAAGCAAAGCGTAAACACTCATGTCTGTTTGACAAGTAGAAAATATCGCTGAGTTTTTCTTCATTTTAGTAAGAAGTTCACATAGACCAAGACGGCAAGCGCATTTTGTTTTCTTTATTTTACAAAAGCACAATGTTTCACTGTCATTTTGAAGGTACACAAATAAAAATAGACCGTTTTGAATGCTGTCTTGCTTTTATCTGATGGATATCACATTTTTCAGCTGATATAAGGAATCCAAAGTGTTCGCGCTGGCACGCACACAACATGTCAGATCTAGCATTGCAACTTGACATCACAGCCTCATCTTCAGCAAACTAAATGAGACAACTAAACATACAACAGGTATTTGGTCAGTTGAACTTGTCTGTTGTACAATATGTAGGTTTTGCCGGTCAGCGTGAGCATTGCCATTCCGTGGTGTTTTTCCGAACACTTTTTTTTTTTTGCATATGTGAATGATACTGTTAGTAGATATTCGGAGACGAGAGAAGTACAAAGCCTTCTTTACATAATAAGTAGCCTAATAGTGCCCACTATGTGCTTATGTTTCAGTTTTAGTAAGTAAGTTTAGTTTGTTATTGACATAGCCATAGTCGCCGATTTATTTTTCTGTCGGTGAGTGCAAAAAACAAGTTTTTTTTTATTTTTATAAAACACTTAATATCTGAGAGAGTGCAGAGCCATGATCACTATATGGGAGATCAAGCCCGCTGCAAGAGAGATTTGTGCTGGCGCCCTCTCGTATTACAGTAATGCACTCTCGACATTTGCCATTAAAATAACGCCAAAAACTGCCTCAAATGACCTATAAATGCGAGAATAAAGTCGTAAAAGCTGCAATCCATTTCTTATTGGTTAAAATGAAAGGAGACTATCTCTTGTGTTATGCTATGTCCATTGGATCGGCGCCAATGGACATAGCATTTAAAATAAATGCTGTTTGTAATGAACGGCACTATAATAATAATTTTTTTATACATATATATGCATTTATTTTTGTTCTGTTATGACTGCCACTAAATTTAAACAATTTGGAGTGAGGCGAAGTAAAATTCATGTTAGTGTTTATAATGTTTTTTTCCCTAACATTTGTTTTATTTAGACCTATTCAGCATTTAAATTACTTTTGAAAGAAATAGTAAAATGCGACTTACATACCGATGCAACTTACGTTTTTTGTTTTGTTTTTTCCCCCCTGACCTGGTGCAACTTTCCGGAAAATATGGTCAATTTAATTATATATATAATTATAAAAATAATATAATATTATATTTATATAATATTATATAATTAATTATATATTTATTAAAAAATGGGGACCATTTGCACCAATAAAACATTCATATTATGTTCATTCCTCCTACCCACATTAAACTTTAGCCTTAAACACTGTTATAATTATGAGGGGGTCCTTGGAAAATCCTCTCCCCGTAAGGGGTTTTTTGTTGTCCTTGGTCGTTCTCCCATTAGAATAACCTCATGACATTAGGTATGGTCTTGATCCTGTATCCGTGATTCAAGCTGGCACTTTCAAAAACGCAGCCTCTGATTCCCAGCTGTCTTACATCATCTTTCTATTTATGCATTGAGTCTAAGCAAACAAGGACTGTCCTGCCAGGCCTTGTTATCTTGTGTTATGTTTAAATAAGCTCTCTCTGTGAGCCTAAATACATTTCAGATTCAATGCATGTGGACAAAATAAAGGTGTTTATAACATGGCTGGGGTTTCGCTGTTTTTATTGTGACTGTTTACAGTGTGTCATGGCAGACATGTTAAAGCAGAGGATCTGTGCTTTTAGAAGGCGTACAAAGCCTCAGGCCGGGACACAAGCGCTTTTCTTTCTCTCTGTATGTGATTAGGCTCAGTATCAGGCTGTTTAAGAGAACTCTTTCTTCTTGGAGTGAAGGCGGCTTTTAGGGGCTTTATGCAGGGGTGCGCTGGAGTGGTGCTTCTCCTTTCTCTCTTTCGACGAGGAGGCTATTTTGATTTAAATGAAGGCTATCTATCAGAGGGTGGGAAGGTTCTTTCAGGTCTGAAGAAAGGAGATGCTGTCAACAGACCTGTTTGCGAGCTGTACAGACATGCACGCAGCAGATGTGTTAAAGAAAGCGCAGCCTGTCGCTACAAACTCTGAATAAGCTCTCTTGCTTTTCTTCAGAACAGCTTTATGCTAATTTCCAAGCAGACGGTTAGAGAACTTGGATTCTCCTGGCTTTTGGGCCTGTGGTGAGCGCAGTCATGACACAATTTAACCACGGTGACTAACTTTTCCCTTCTTGCTTTTATTGCAAACTGGCACCAAGAGCATGATGTGCCAATAAAGTCTGAAGGGGAATAGACGCACCTCACATCTCCACAGCTCCTCGATGCTGCCTCTTCACTCATGTGGTTTTAGCATACCCTCAGCTTGAAGTAATGCAATATAACGTAAGCAGATCCATCATGTTCATTAAAACTGATGGAGGCATATGCTTCCTCAGAATTTTGAGGATTTTAAACAGCAAGTAAAACAACTGGAAACAAAAACACATAAAATTTTAGTCATTTGACTATAATGATTTGGAATAAGAACTAATGCTGCGTTCCATTTACCTCAGAAATCGGATGTCGGAGCTGGGAATTACGTCACACCCATGGACCATAATGGACACGTCCACTGTTAGCAATACCAGTTAATTTAAAATGCATAAAAAGTGGTATTTTGCACAGATAACGCCATAGTATCAGGTCCACAAATAGGGGTTGGATAGTACTGTGTGCATCACTGAGACACAGAAAAACACAAGTGCTAATAAACAATATATTACTTCTGCTTGTCTTCTGTTGATGCACTAAGCAGCCATATTGGATTCTGAAGTTGGAGTTGTTTCTGAGTTGGAACTCCGACTTGGGAGGGTGTTCCAATTAGAAGTTCCTACAAGGAACTCGGAATTTCCAATTTCTGAGTACAAATGGAACGCAGCCTAAATATACAGTATATTGACATACAGTATATTTACTTTTATATATTCATGATTTACATTTATATATTCAGACTTATAATTATAAATTTTGATTTACATTTAAATATTCAGACATATAGCTATATATTCAGGTTTAGGCAAGGCAAGTTTATTTATATAGCACATTTCATACACAATGGTAATTCAAAGTGCTTTACATAAAAGAAAGTGAAATAATCATAAAGAATAATCACAACAATAAAACAAGGAATTTAAAAACATTGAAAATTATTAAAACATTTATTCAAAATTAATTTAAAACAGTTAAAAAATAGAAAATGATTACACATAAAATACAGTGCAATCAGTTCGGACATCGCACAGTGCTCATTCAATAAATGCACAGCTAAACAGATGAGTTTTGAGTCTGCATTTAAATGTGGCTAATGTTTTAGCACATCTGATCTCTTCTGGAAGCTGGTTCCAACTG
>NW_015625581.1:759493-777066 GCF_001515625.1 Sinocyclocheilus rhinocerous
TTTGGTAGTACCTAGGATAGCAAAGTCCACTAAAGGAGGTAGAGCTTTTTCGCATTTGGATGAGTTTTGAGTCTGCATTTAAATGTGACTAATGTTTTAGTACATCTGATCTCTTCTGGAAGCTGATTCCAACTGCGGGTGGCATAATAACTAAAAGCAGACTCCCCTTGTTTTGTGTGAACCCTTGGTATTTCTAACTGACTCGATCCTAATGATCTGAGTGGTCTGTTAGGTTTATATTCAGTGAACATATCTGCTATGTATTTAGGTCCTAGGCCATTGAGTGATTTATAAACGAGTAAAAGTACTTTAAAATCAATCCTAAATATAATCAAGCGTAGCGTTAGTTCTGGCAGGTCACGTTAGTCAAGCTCGCATCAGCTGACTCTCAGCTGATCCCCATCAACCTATAGGAATACGACACCTATCTAAGCATTCATATATATGGTCCCTCAGTAAGATCAGCAGTTTTCGCATTGCTCAGTGGCTAATTACCCTCCTCCATCCCCAACTCCTCCTCTGTCAGTCAGGATTCAGCCTTCTGATTATATAGCACATTTCATACACAACGGTAATTCAAAGTGCTTTACATAAAAGAAAAGAAAAAAATTATCACAACAATAAAACAAGGAATTTAAAAACATTGAAAATTATTAAAACATTTATTCAAAATTAATTTAAAACAGTTAAAAAATAGAAAATGATTACACATAAAATACAGTGCAATCAGTTCGGACGTCGCACAGTGCTCATTCAATAAATGCACAGCTAAACAGATGAGTTTTGAGTCTAGATTTAAATGTGGCTAATGTTTTAGCACATCTGATCTCTTCTGGAAGCTGGTTCCAACTGTGGGCGGCATAATAGCTAAAAACGGACTACCCTTGTTTTGTGTGAACCCTTGGTATTTCTAACTGACCTAATGATCTGTGTGGTCTGTTAGGTTTATATTCAGTGAGCATATCTACAATGTATTTAGGTCCTAGGCCATTCAGTGATTTTAAACGAGTAAAAGTACTTTAAAATCAATCCTAAATATAATCAAGCGTAGCGTTAGTTCTGGCAGGTCACGTTAGTCAAGCTCGCATCAGCTGACTCTCAGCTGATCCCCATCTACCTATAGGAATACGACACCTATCTAAGCATTCATATATATGGTCCCTCAGTATTATCAGCAGTTTTCGCATTGCTCAATAGCTAATTACCCTCCTCCATCCCCAACTCCTCCTCTGTCAGTCAGGATTCAGCCTTCTGATTCTCCTTTGAATCAGACTAATTTTAAAATGTGTACATAACATTATTGAACTTTAACGATATCTGCAATACATTTATGTTGGTTCTGTTCTGTTTACCCTGGGGGGTTATTGCTGCTCTCCCTGCTCTCATCCATGCTAGGCTGCATGGATGCGCAGGGAGTTCTTGCCCAGAGCAGAACCATACCGCCAATCCAAACTGTATGCTAATTGTCAATCATCTTTGACAATAGTGGTCCTGACAGAACTGGAAGCCAGTGTAAGGACCTGAGGACTGGTGTAATATGCTCAGATTTTCTGGTTCTAGTCAGAATTCTGGCAGCAGCGTTCTGGATGAGCTGCAGCTGTCTAATGGTCTTCTTGGGAAGGCCGGTGAGGAGACCATTACAATAGTTCACCCTGCTGGTGATAAAGGCATGAACAAGTTTCTCCAAGTCTTGACTGGAAACAAAACATCTAATTCTTGCAATGTTTTTGAGATGATAGTATGCTGATATAGTTACTGCTTTGAGCTTTGACATGACTACTGAAACTAAAGTACATTTATATATATATGTATTATTTTTATTTGTTTTTTTTTACATTTTTGCTTGGTCTATTATATCCATATTTGCACCAGGATCACTTTGCAGTCAAATCAGGGGCAGTACCACTGGACTAACATATCTTGCTTTTCTGTATAACTACTAAGTTGTGTTGTTTTTGTTTTGAAGTTTTATGTTGCCAGAAGCACCAAGTAATGCCTGATGCCCCTTCAACAAAACAGGTGCACGACAGTCAATAAGTGACTGTACATTGCCATTGTATGAGTTCAGAATGGGAAGATCTCCCTTTAATGTCGCCGTTCCACAGTTAAGTGTCAGTAAAAGGACTTGAGTATTACTCATCCCTGAGGGCATGCATGTTTCTAGCCAGCCATGGACAAGCATTTTATACTTAGTGCATGAATGGAAGGCACCAGTGGCTCTCTGCCATCTCTGCTCTCTACCAATCAGTCTTCATTTGCCCACCACTGTAGGCAGCACCTACAAATTCAGAAGAGCCTCTGATTTTTCTATGACGGTGTCTCCCAGGATGAGATCTATTGCTCATCTCCCAGTATGGTGCTCGGAGTGACAGAAAAAGAGTGAAAAGGATGACTGATAGAGTGTGCATCAAGCCCAGGGGTAAACAAAAGAGGCTTGGAGAGCCCGAGGCGAGCCATCTGCCAGAGTCAGTGAGAGCTGCTATTGTCCGTGCTAGAGGAATGTTCAGACAGATTGAAGAGGGTTTGCATGGGTCATTCCTACAGGGACGTCAGCATGAGCAACAGGGGTCAGACTCTTTCCACACAGCAGATGCGGCCTGCATTTTCAGCAACACGTGCCAAGCACATGTATGCTTTGATGACCCCCAAAGCCTAGGAAAGCTTAAAATAAATGCTCTTTGGTGGCATGAAGAACTTTTCCATTGGACAAAAATATGTTTACAGTGGAAAAAGTTTCTTTAGATTTAAAACATTTTCTTTATACTAAAGTGGGTCTTTGGAGAACCAGCCAGAGACTCACCGCGCCTTCAAAAAAATCCAACTGAAGTGCGTGGACCAAAAAAGGTTACCCAAAGATGAAGAGCTTGAAAGAACCAAAAATGGATCTTCTAAAATCGTCTTAAAAAATAAACGTTCTTTGTTGGCATCTTTGGCTCCATGAAGAGCCTTTAACATCCTTGGAAGCTTTCCATTCCATAAAAGGTTCTTTATAGTGGAAAAATGTTCTTCAGATTATAGAAATATTCTTCACACTAAGAAAAAAGAATGTTTTAACCAAAATGGAACCAAATATTGTTCTTCTATGACATCACTGTGAAAGCCCCCTTTGGGAACCTTTATATTTAAGAGTGTAGCCCATTTTGTGATCTTTATTAGAGCATCGCACGCATGGTGTGCAAGATCAACCATTAACGTTGTGAGTGTTTCGTAGTTTAGTTTTAAATAGGCCACCAATGTCGTAGATCAAAGCAGCTTAAAATGTAATCCTCTTACAGTCATCGTTCATTTCAGAGACTTTTCTTTTGAACGATTTGTGCTGTTTTCAGTACTTTGGTGTTTAGTTTGAATGTCCTGAAAATGAGAGCACAAACTGCATGCTGCGTAATGCGGTCGACTGGGCTGTTGTCCATAACTGGCAGTGCCTTTGATATTCAAACGAGTGAGAAACCATCTGAACGAGCCACTGAAACCTAGTTTTGAATTATTAGTTGGTGAATTTGTCATGCGCAGTGGAAAGTTCTCCTCAGATGGAGGGGCACAGCCAAGCTGCGGGGTCATGATTGGACGGCGGCGGCCTGCAGTCAAGCAAAGAGGCAGTAATGTGTGCGTGCTTGGAGGACGACCTCTGACCCTCTCAGCAGGTGTGAGTGACCGAGCTTTCATGGGAGAGGCGCGCAGAGCATGTGGGGCGGGGACTTGAGAGGGACAGATGTTGAATGGGGAATGCCCCAGGGGAAAGTGTGGCTCTATAGAGGGACAATCGTACAATAGAGAAAGACTCTCACAAACAGGCCTATCTCCATGGAGACCAGTTGCCGTGACAGCGACAGTGAATGCTCTTGGAGCTGAATGCTATTGGTCCTTCCAACTCTACATACTTTCATATACTCTAGCCAAAACTAAAATCTATTATGTGTTCGGTGTTTTAAGTACTTGGCTGATGAACACTTATTATTTCCAAGTCAGATGGTGCCAAGATTGCCTTTAAATATTAAATATTTCCCTCCATATATGAAGAGTTCAGATGCAAACGCCTCTAAGTACATCTGATGTTTTTCTTTAAAATAAGCCTTTCTTTCTGGCTACTATGTATAGGTTTCTATGTAAGTACTGGTACTTCTGAATGGGTTGAGGCTGGGATTTAGCACATTTGAAATGAAAGAGAGCATTCACTCAGTAGCGTTATCTCATTTTTGACCAAGATGGCTTTTAGAGGCTTTTGCATTGGAACTCTTCATATATATGTATATATATATATATAGAGAGAGAGAGAGAGAGAGAGAGGGGGGATATAATGTTTAAGAAATATACATTACATACTTTTTTCTTTCTTATTTTGTCAATGACTTAACACCTTTGCATTGATGCAAATGCACTGATATTCATGTACTTTAATGGAATAGTTCACCCGAAAACGAGAATTTTGTCATCATTTACTCACCCTCATGTCGTTCCAAACCTGTATGAGTTTCTTTCTTATGTTGAACATAGAAGATATTTTGAAGAATGCTGGTAATCAAACAGTTGATGGTCCCCATTGACTTTCATAGTATTTCTTTCCCTACTATGGGGACCAATAACTGTTTGATTGCCAGCATTCTTCAAAATATCTTCTTTTATGTTCAGCATAAGAGAGAAACTCATACAGGTTTGGAACAACATCAGGGTGAGTAAATGATGACAACATTTTCATTTTTAGGGTGAGGGGAAAAGCTTTAAGTGTCCGATGCTGAAGTGTCCAAATACTTTTCATATACATTGTATTTTAAATTGTTTTTCTAATACATGTTCAACCATCAATGCTTTTTTAAAAGTGAAACAATGTTAATTTCTAAGTGAATTTGTGCCAGTATTGCTGTTAAAAGTAAATTGCTTAGTAATCTGCCCACTAATTTGGTCTAAACATCAGAACAGCTCATTTCCATGTGTCCTGTTTAACATATTTAGGAGCTGAAGAGCCATGGTGGGTTAATGGCACTTGTGGCAGACAGCAGGGCAGTCTGGGAGGAGACGGGGCTCCGCTGGAGGCCTGCAGCAGTGAACTCACTCTATGAAGTCACTGGCACTGCTTTACACAAGGAACTGTGGAATTCACCGGCCACAGACAATCCCATCACTGGACTGCAGCAGCTCCAAAACCACGGGGAGCCGCAGACACAAGATAAGGATAAAAGCTGCTTGTTCTTAGAACTTTTAAGTACTTGCCAGAAATTTCCTTAGTTGTAGCTTATTAGTGTCAATCAATAAGTTAAGATCCACAAAGACGGCAAACTAGAAGAATACAATGTCTTCAGACACAGCTTGCGTTTTTACAGAAGACTTTAAGACACACAATCTGATGTGATTAAAACAATCAGATTTCCCACAGGAACATGCAAATTCCATAAGTCATTGTCAAATATGTCATCATTCAGAAGTAACAAACAAACATGAAATACCAAATTTAACATTCAAAGCTCTTTTTGGCAGAAAGCACTGACACAAATCACAGGAGAGAGCTATTTGAGTCTGGATAACTTTAGAATGTTTTATTATAAGGCTTGAAACAACATTTCAGAAGGAAAAATGGGGTGAGGGATGAATTTAATTAGTTTATTAATCATTGCAGAAATTGAAAATAGTAATGCACAAGGAGATGGAGAACTGCAGTGCAAAAGTTCAAAATACAGTGCTGCTGAACTGGAACAAAGCCAAAGCGTACAAGTGCTTTCTAATTACAAAATCAATACAAAATGTATTGTCAAAGGGGAAACTTGCACTTGGTGGAAAATGCATTGCTTTAAGTGACTAAACAGCTGTTGGTTCCCATTGACTTCCATAGTATGTATACCATATGTATACAGGTTTGGAACAACTTGATGGTCATTAAATGATGACAGAATTTTCATTTTTGTGTAAACTACCCCTTTAAGTGTGTATTTCTGGGCTCAGTGTAATATGACTGCATTGAGAACTGCGTTGAATGCAGTCAACATCTTTAATTATAGCTAGATGCGACAGCTAAACTTTGTAGCTTGTTTTTTTTTTTTTTACTGATAGATACACTTTCTAGTGAGGAAAATGCACAAATTTCCCTCAGAAAAAAAAACAGGACACGGTCATGAAAGACTCAGGAAAGCTGTAAATTATGAACAGAAAAAAAGGCTGCATTTGTTTTGTTGTTTGCGTGACTTCGCTCAACAAATGCTATTGGTTCATCCAGGTCTCCTCGGCTGGTGCACGCAGTTCCTGACAGCCTAGAGCGACCATTTGGACAGCATCTGTCAGTCTGCTAATGCATGACATTAGCTGAGCCTTGGGTCAGAGAGTGCAGAGAGTTTAGGAAAGCATTGACTGCTGAATAGAATGGAGCAGAGACTTGAACTTTAGCCATTGAGTGAAAAGCCCAGGTCAGGTCAAAAAGTTTTAGCCCTGAATGAACATCCAGCTTTAGTCATATGTTCATCTGGATTGTTTTCAACACATCCTACACTTGTGAACAAGCTTGAAATCTTTACTTTTGTTATTTACTGTAGGTTGTGGGATTGCTGGCACAGTCAGGTTAGATAAAGTACTGATATTTCATTGACTGTTTAATATGCAAAGTCATAGATTGAGGCACTGCTTACTGGTTTTCATGGTGGTCTGAGAGATCTGTGTGGATTAAGTGGTTCAAAAGATAAATTCTCTCTTTGTTCTCTTCTGGAGCAAATAAGCTGCTTGCCTGGGGGCAAACCATGGCCTTCAAGAGAAAAAGACAATAAATGCTCACAATTTTATTCACAAAGTAGGATGTGTTACAAAAATGAATGATCAGTAGTGTATAAAATTGTCTTTTTTATTATTAGAAAGCAAGACAGACCTCAATCAAGACTGGTGGATAAAAAAAAATCCATTGAATAAAATTGAATTGGAGTTTCGGGATTCTGAAGGTCAACTTCAGTGAGAGGTCAAAGGGAGCTTAGCTGCAGCATTTTTCAATGTTATCCTATGGATATTGATGTACTTGAAAATGTGAGTCAGTCAGAGGTCATATGGGCCTCTTTTATATGCTGCAAGTGGCAGCTGTATCTAGTGGGTCTGTTATCTGACACGCTTCAGGCCTCTTTTATGAACTTCACCCTTCTTTATTGGGGAGTGTGCTCACATATGCTGTTTTTCACATCTAAATCACCCAAACTGACAGTGGAGGAGAAGTGTAAATGTGGTAATGTGCAGTTAAAATGTGTCTCATTTTTGCAATGAGGAATTTAGAGTGAATTCTGAAATATCTTGACAAGAGGACAATGCTTCTTATTAATATGCATACAATTGGTTTGTGCCAGTATTGCCAATGCCAAACACTCCTTCCATCTTCCATTGTTTGGATAAACAGACAGTCCCATCCTAAATTCAGGCCACATGTTGCTAGATCCGACTGCTCATGCAGATTTGTTTTGAAAGTGGAAAATGGTTTACACTGCCTTCTGAAAAAGCAATTTTTAAAACAATTTTTAAAATGGGTACTTATAATGGAAATAATATACTTTAAAGGAATATACTTAAATGTTTTCAGACACTTAATAGCATATTAATTACAAATAAATCCAATTGAATTATAGTTTAAATTTATATTAAATGCAATTATCTTAACCTGAGAGTGATTTATGTATTGATTGATTGATTGATTGATTGATTGATTGATTGATTGATTCATTCATTCATTCATTCATTCATTCATTCATTCATTCATTCTGACCCAAATAAGTAGGACTTAAGAACCTCTTTTTAAATAGTTTAATAATTCTATTGTCTTTGAGATATGGTTAGTGTGTGTTGGCGAGTGTACTGACAAACATTTATTATAAATGTACTTATAATAATGTACTTATTTATAAACTAAAATATACTTTAATGTCATTTTTATTGTAACATGTCATGAACTAATGTGAACTTATTTACACGTTAGTAATTAGGAAGTTGAGGTAAAGTACATTTAAAATATATAAAATATATATATTTAAAATATATTTTATGGGAAGTGTAATTTCTTGTACTACAGTTAAAATTATAACCAAGCACTTGTGCTTTAATATGTTAGTCAGCACATCAAAATAAGTGTGCTTCTTCAAAGCAAGACTATTAAAACAATGAATTAAAATGTACTTATGTACATTATTACTCACGTATGTTTTTATATACTCAAGTGTTCAGAAACAGTCATGAAAGTGTACTCCATTTAAGTGCACTCAAGTACCCTTTTATTTCATTATTATTATATTATCTGCAAGTACAGCTTTTTAAATATAAACTTTAAATATTTGAAGTACGCTACAAGGGCCCATTCAATACAATTATGTCCACTTTTATCACAAGGGCTAGACAAAGAAAATATTTTAACATCATAAAATTGCATACAACATCTTTAAAGGAACTCTCCACTATTTTTGAAAATAGGCTAATTTTGAGTTTTACCGTTTTCAAATCCATTCAGCCGATCTCCGGGTCTGGCGGAAGCACTTTTAGCTTAGCTTAGCATAGATCATTGAATCTGATTAGACCGTTAGCATCTCGCTCAAAAATGACCAAAGAGTTTCTATATTTTTCCTATTTAAAACTTGACTCTTCTGTAGTTACATCGTGTACTAAGACGGTAAAAATCAACTGTGTAACTCTAGGGGAGTTGGAAAATGAGCCTATTTTCAAAAATAGTGGAGTGTTCCTTTAAGAACAATTCTGGGATGTAAAAATTTTGTTTTTTATGTTTTTATCTTGTATCTCCTCTATTAGTCTAACATACTTTCAAATATTATGCCAGTTCACATAATATTTGATAGATTTTAAAGAGATCGAGAGGGATCACAATTCAGTCATTCATAAACTGTCTACATAAGCAGTCAGGATATGGCGATCAGTCCTCTTCACTGTGTTTTTCATTGTAAGCCAAGATAAACACAGAGACCTTATCATAGGGTGAGGGTCCGTGCTTTGGGAGGAGGTTTTTCCTTCCAGCCAGCCAGAGACTGATTATTAGGGCAAAGTCATCCTCCTCTGACATCTTGTCATATTCTTCTTTGGGGTAAAATGGAAAAAACTTCCATTTCCATTCAGGTTAGGGTGTCCACAGGAAGCTCTGTGTTTTCATATCAACCTGACCAGCCACTGCTCCTCTGACCCACGTAATGTAAATGTGTTTAAATTTCCAGGAAGACCCCTGATCACAAAAACACCCAGCCGTTTGCCTGGATTCCACCCTCGTTTCCCTTTCAGCCGGGACATGGACCAGGACACTCAGAGGTCTCAGATGTCAGAGAAACGTTCCTCATGCGCTTCCTACTGCGCAACAATCATAATATCAGTCATCCTCTGCTGAGACAGAAGCACACAGAGAGCTGAGATGGCAGTCATGCTTTATAGTGTGGTCAGTTGTTTTTGTACACATAAGCGCTTCATCATCTACGGTGGAGATTCCCACCATTGTCCACAGTTTTTCATAGGATGTTTTGGGAGTTATTTATCACATCCCTACTGTCTCTTGGACTGCTTACATGGAGGCTCAAATATATCTGCTTGAACCATAAATCCTGTTTGGCAATGTATTAAAGGCCTTAAAGGAGCCAATGTGTTGGCTGTTGTTATCATCACAACATTCGACAGACAATGCTAGCTTACTAGTGAAGATAAAATAACACTTAACATGTTCTATTGTACAGTTTTAAATGCTTTCATCTTATTTCAGTATTATAACCAAAGGTAGTGATGCTACTAACTCAACTACAGCATAACATATTTAACTGTTTTCAAAACAGTACAGTTTTTCTACTAACTAGCTGTTTTTGCTAACACTTGGCAGTGCTGCATGAAGCATGACATCTCTGTTTATTGTATGCGATCCAAACAAGTGGACACTGATCACAGCAAATTGGGTGATTTGTTTGAGTCCTCATTCAGTAGTTCTTGAATTGTAAATGTTGCTTTTACATTGTTTTTGCATTTTTTTGCAACAAACTGGTCAGTACTGCTGTTCTGTGTTAAAGGTAGCTAGCTTTGAAAGCATAAGATCCCACCCTCCCTGCATAATCACTCTCCAAAGCCGCGCTTCTAACAAAACACATAACAGACAGACCAGAGGATAACCAGCGACATGATGAGAGATAGCGTTGTTGGAGGGTTAAATGCAACACTGTCAGATTACCTCATGTCTCATTCACCAGTGAGAGAACATTATAGTACAAAGCGCATAATATTATAATAATAGCGCTCGCTCGGTCTGCAATAGTGTAATGGAACGTGCTGATGACATATCATGTCTGCGCGAACAGGGTGCGCAGATGTATGCAAATACATACATTTACAGGCAGTAGGACAGCCTATCGTAGCCCCCGGACCGAGGAATATGATTGGACGAACAATTTATGGTCTTACGCCTTCCACAGCCGATATAAATAGATATAAACCCATTTAGACCACTTAATTTAGTGATTGCTATCGGGATGTGAAGAGACTTTCAACCAGCATAACAAAAATGTTTTTGAACCAAATCACCTACCCTGCTTTTAAAGTTTTATCTTCTCACCCTGTTTGAGGTCCTCATTGTTTTGTGCCAGATACATTTCTTAAAGTTTTATTCTAAGTATATAATCTGATAATCCTACAATTAAAGATATAATGCCTTTTTGGATAATCTTTAATATAGTCCGCCTTTTTTGTTAGTCAATTGTAAAGTGGGTTACTTCCTTTTTAAAACTCAACTGCTCAGCAATCCAAAAGTCAACAAGAAATAAAAATTCACTATTTACTTTATTAATGTACATTATTGATCTTTATTGTACACGTTTCATCAGTGCATGTTATTCTAAAGGAAAGAAATTGTTTGTCTTTGCAATCTTGGTGCGATTCTGGTGAATGCCCACTTTTCATGATCCAATTAATTCCCTTTAGATAAAATCAAGTCTTGCCCTACATATTTTTCTCTCTGAATATTCTGTTTCACTTGGAAATACATCACATTATAAAAGTAAAATGGTCTGTAAATGTAGTTTCATGTTTAACTGCAATTTTTAGCAATTGTTCCTCATCAGAGAAAAGAGTGGAAGGCATTTATAACTGAAAATAATACTGAACTCAGTTGTTCCCCTTATTATCTGACTTGTTTTGCTAGCTGATGTTATGTGTGGGAACATGGCGTAAGTTTATTAGTGCGCGCTTTGATCCGATAAAGTCTTACTGTCTGTCTCTCGCAGAGGAGCGAACAAACAGAGCGAGCACTGTGAGCGAGGGCCCGGCGCGACTGACCACCCTCCTCCGCTCTTCCCCTTCCCTCTCCATGGGTGGGACTCCCTCAGGGCTGCAGAACCAAACACACCATCTCTCACACTGAACATTATCATTGTTCCTCTAATCACACGAACCGTGAACTCTGACTTTTTTGGGTAGGGCCCACACGGCGAGTGGCGTGGAATCGGGGCCGAAGATCATATCGGCCGCTGTGCCGTGAATACTTGTCAGATTGTTTCAGTTGGGCTTATGCCATATCAGATATGAAGCTGACACTTTGGACAGGAAATGAAAAATGACTCTGGAATATACTTAAAAGCACTGATTAATAAAGTGAAAATTGCCATTGAGAGCGACCTCAACATACAACATTTGAGCTCGAACATACTCAGCAATCTAAATAAAGCAAAACATTTCCAGATAAGCAAATCATAATTCCTGTTGGTGGTTTGATATAATTTTAAGTGCACTTTCCTGAAACACCCATGCCAAGGCAAGTGTTTAGATAGTCTGCTCAGTGCAGCTGAAAAGCTCATAATGGCACATATAACCTCCATTCATCCTTGTAATTATGACTTCCCACCAGACGTATTTGTCTGAAGCACCAGTTCAGTCATACGGACTGAGAATCAATGCTAGGAATGTAATGTTCCCTCAGCAGGAAATGTGTTTGCATCAATGCACATAGTGGGAAATTGACACGGGGCTGCTGAAGGGATCTGTGTTAATGTTGTGGCCGGCACAGCAGTGAGGCCAATAGCGTCGGTGGGCTTCCCGAGCCACACCATGAGTCAGTTTTTCCACTCGATAGCCACTAAGCAAACAGATCAGCGCTGCTGGACACAGATATGCAGAGAGCACAGGAAGTGCTGCTGTGGAACATACAGGGGATTTTTGTGTTTCCATTGGTATGCCTCATTAAAGTCTCGCTGTGTTTGTGTCTAATCACGCAAGTCTGAATGATGACTTAAATCTTGGACAGATTTGTTGGTAAATGATCTGCATTAAACCGAAAACCTTCTATATTCATCTGACAGTTTGCACATTGCTGTTCCTCATCTTGCGGGTCAGTTCTGAGTGGTCAGTTTGGAGGACGCAGCAGATGCTATGATCTGGCCTAAAGCATTATTTTACTGCTGTGATAAGCTCAGCTGAATCAGCTCAGGTGAATGCCAAAATACGATGCGTCTATACAAATATATGTTGGGTTAAGTCTATATACAGGTTTGAAATGATATAAGGGTGACTAAATGATGACAGAATTTTGATGGGTGAACTATTTAAATTGAAAGAAATTGTCTACTCTGAAAAAGAATGACAATGACTTTCAATTAGGTCTTATTTTCACATAATTATTAAGTAAGACATGGCTTGTACGTTCTAGAAGGCTCGTCTATACGACTGAAATTGTAAATGCAGCCTTGGTGAGCATAAAAGACTTCTTTCAAAAACCTTAAAAAAATAATAATAATCTTACTGACCCCAAAAATTAAAATGGTAGTGTACACCTTCTGAAAAATGTATTTTGAACTCAATGTAAATATTTATGCCAAAGCTTAAACCAGCACAGATAGCACCTGGTCAAGCTTCACTTCAGATGGTTAGTGAATAAGATGTTGGTTTTTCCCTAAAATGCCACAAGCTCTTTAGTGAATTCACCCTTATAGTTACTTAGGATAAAAGCATCTGTTAAATGGCTACTTACTAGAAATACTCATTAGGAGAATGTTCCTGCTGTCTTTATCTGTACTGATTAGTCTCAGATGGTTGCAAGGTCCTAAGATTATAGCTCTCCTTAGAAAGTGGTGTAAATCTTCACTAATTGTCATTGTGACAGCTTTAGGGAGAGTGTGTAAACAGAACTGCTCTGGCTCATGGACTGAAGGCATGTGTGACCCCGTCTGACTGCTCCGGGCGGATGAGAGCTCCTGGCCTGAGTAAGATAAGAGCAGAGAGACTCTGACTAAGACCAAGACCCACTTCCTGTCCTAAACCACTAACTCAACAGTTTTATTGTCATTCTGAGAACCAATCACCTATCCTTTCTTCTTTCCCTTTCCTGTCTGCTTGTGCATGCTTGAGCTTTCATTAAGATTGCATTTTGATTACTTCTGCAAATATGCAGCCAAATTGCACCGATTGCATCAATTCTGTCAAAATTGTACTCAGTCTAGCTTAAAACTTACTATATTGATAGTATAGTATAAAAATAGTGTTGGTTAATAGTATTGATTAAATTATTCACATTTAATCGTACTTAAAAGTAAAGATTTGTCTTCTTTTTTTTTTTTTTAACTGACAGATTGTGCAACTTTGTTCAATCAGAATTGTCTTAAATATACTTTTAAACACTCTAGGACACACCAGATGTTAAACTAATAGCAATATCCTGAAATTGTTAGCTGAAAATGTTGGTAACACTTAGACCAATTCTAACTAGTTGCTTGTTAGCATGCCTATTATTAACATTTTAGTACTATTTATTAGTACTTATAAAGCACATATTCTCCATGACCATATTCTACATCCCTAACCCTACCCAATACCTAACCTTAACAACTACTTTACTAACTATTAATAAGCAGCACATTAGGAGTTTACTGAGGCAAAAGTCATAGTTAATGGTTTGTTAATAGCGAGAATTGGACTTTAAAATAAAGTGTGATCAAAATGTCAATCAGCATCTGATTTTATTGTTGTTTATCATTTGAATATAGATGCCTTCAGACTGATCATCAACCATGATCACGCTTGAGTCAATTTAAAGCAATATCTATAATTAACACAAAGTTGCTTTAGGTCAAAGACTGTGTTTTGGTGATTAATGAAATGTCTCTTCCCAACACCAAATAGCTATACACTCTCAGAAAAAAAAGGTACAAAACTGTCACTATGGCGGTACGAATATATTTTTTAAGTACTTAAATGTATGTTTGAGGTACTACTATGTACCATTTAAGGGTTAAAAAGGAACAAAACTGGACCATTTCACTTTTTTACATTAGGTTAACACCCTAGTGACTGCTTTGTACCTTTTTTCTGAGAGTATAGTTGTGTCCCAATGCAACGTTTACTTAAAGGGGTCATATGATGCGATTTCATTTTTTCCTTTCTCTTTAGAGTGTTACAAGCTCTTGGTGCATAAAGAATGGATGCAACAAATGCCTCGTTTGTAATGGGTTTTAATGTTTGTCTTGTCGCTCAGGCCGGGACACGGCATCAACAGTATGGTGAGGGGCCTAACATTTCCGTCTCACGCTTGAGGTATTCGGCCAATCACAACGCACTGAATAGCTGGCCAATCACAGCACACCTCGCTTTTTCAGACCGATGAGCTTTGTAAAAATCGACGCGTTTCAAAAAGGCGGGGCATAGAGGAGAAACAATAATGTACAGTATGTGGAAAATAATGTGTTTTTTTAACTTTAAACTGCATAAACACATTTCATTACACCAAATACAGATGTCAGTGGCTATAAAATTTCATTTGAAACTGGTAATTTGACATTTGACATGAATGTATTCATTTGGCAGAGATGTTTATAAAAATTATATGTGAGTTTTGAGTGTTTTAATTTTTAGTCTAAGTTGGACACAAGTACTGATGCCATTTCTACTTGCCCAGCAGCCCTCAAGTACTGCATTAAGATGACAGGAACCATTTTATCCTACTGTTTGAGTTAGTGTGCTTGTAGATGTTATCATCTAAAAATAACAAGGAGGGATGTTTGTTTTTGACATCAGGAGAGAGCAAGTTTCTCTCTCCAGCAAGTTTGCCTTGAGTTTGTTTTTTGTCCACACAGTGTGCGGAGGGCGGCAGAGAAATGTCCTGCTGTCAGCAGCAGCATGGTTTGGCACAGAGGCACAAGCGATCTCACCTCAGCGTCGAGGCCTTTCTGGTAGCAGGAGAAACGGGCTGATGTCAGGGGTCAGAGAATGGTACTGAGCTCTGATTACTGACCATCATCCGCTGCCATGACACATTTGAGAAATATCATCAAAACGCTCAGAGAAAAAGCCAGTTTAAGAACCACAATATCACAGTCCTCATTTTTACTGTCAGCTGAATTTTCATACTCTGTGTGAATAGATCTGTAGGGATGCATTGTTTTGATTCAAAGTCTTGTTGGCGGTGAATATTCGCTGAATAGGCCTTTACTTAGCCAAGCATATTAAGAGCTGACAGAACTAGTTACACATTAGCATCTGTTTATTTTATTCATGCCACCAAATAATGATCCTACTGAATGTGAATGAGAGTATCTCAACCAGAAACCTGCTGCTGTTCTGCAAGCCCATTATAATGTAGATGAGATACAATGGCATGGTAAAAGCACATTTACAAATCAATATACTGCATAAGAATGAGCATTTGATTGATTCGATCTGAAAGTATCTGAGATGTGAATACTGAACTCAGATTTCACGGCTTTCTAAGATGGGAAGGGTATAATAAAGTAAGGCAGGGAAAGAGGGTTGCAGGAAACGGTCATCTCTAGAGACGTTTAGATAAGAGGTAGGACAAAGCTCTGGGTTCCAGTTTCCTGAGAGCCATCCCTCTTTGTGTGCTTAGATGTTTGATTTTATGAGGCCAGTCTGTACTGCTAATGGCTGTTCTACAGAAACAGTATTAGGTAACTAACTTTCAATGGAGTGTAGCCTATCATAGGAATATGCATTATATTTGTAATAATTTGAGAAGGAAGGATTAAAAGACTTTTCATTGATTTATTATGTGAGTATTGTGACTGTACTGGTTTAGCTTTTGTTGTTGTTCAAAAATGCAGCTTAAAAATGAAGGCTTTTTATTGGCATTGATAGTTCCATTCTTCTTCTTCACACTAAGAAAAAATATTCTTTTGAGAACTTTTAAAATCTTCCTTTTGGAACCTTTCACATCCATGGAATCTTTCCATTCCATAAAGGTGGACATAGGTATAAAGTATTCTTCACATTAAGAAATGTTGGTCACACTTTATTTTAAGCTCCAATTCTCACTATTAGCAAACCATTAACTACGACTTTTACATTAAAGAACTCCTAATTTGCTGCTTATTAATAGTTAGTAAGATAGTTGTTAAGGTTAGGTATTGGGTAGGATTAGGGAATTAGAATATAGTCATGCAGAATATGTGCTTTATAAATACTAATAAACAGCCAATATGTTAATAATAGACATGCTAATAAGCAACTACTTAATAGTGAGAATTGGTCCCTATTAGGGCTGCACGATAAATCGCATGCGATATTTAGCGCGCATCTTAAGCAGCCCTAGTCCCTATACTAAAGTGTTACCGTAATTTTTAGTTTAACTTATAACAAATTATGTGAATTTAAAATTTAACTTAAATGTAATTTCCCAGTACTTTTTCCAACCCTGTTCAACTCGGGATAGCATTGCTGTCCACACCTTTAATTTGTATTTAGTCTCTGGTCCAGCATCTCTGCTGCTCAATGTGAAAGCACGCAGGTGATGGAGATTTACCGCTGATTACAGAACCGGCTTTACTGATAAGATGCGCGTTAAATATCGCATGCGATTTATCGTGCAGCCCTAGTCCCTATACTAAAGTGTTACCGAAATGTTCACTGAAAGGTTCTTTGGGGAACCCAAAATGGTTCTTCTATGACATCTCTGCGAAAACCCACTTTTGAAACTTTTATTTTTAATAGTGTAGTAGTTCACAAGATTATTGAAAGATTAAAAAGAAAATGTTACAAATCCAACTAGGTTGGTAAGTAATACAGATTTTTCTTTTTAAAAGTCCTACAATTGATATGTTAACTGACAGTACCTCTAAAAGGTACTACGCTCCACCTGTCACATGATTCATTTGTTCTCAGTAACGGTTTTGTGCCCCAGGTGCTCTTGTGAAACCCCTCAGCACATAGAAAGAATTTGAACCGCTTTGTTTCTTCTTAGCCGCTTCTTTTTTTTGTCAAAGAACAGCATCATTGTTCGGCAAACCTACATTGCAGATTAAAGACCAACACAGTGATTAGCACTGCTATCGGGAGGACCTGTGGATAAAACCTCCCTCTGAAGCTGCTGGAGATAACTATTCCAGCACTGCACTGGTGCTGTGTTACAGAAGAATAACACTAACTCATTCAAGATAGATACACCCAATAAAACCGGGGGTCACAGATATTCTGTATGTTGGCTGTTTATGTGAAAGTTCACTTGATTGCTATTTAATATCCGAGGGGACCCTTGTTTCAGCACATTCCGGGCTGGGTCAGTCAAACTCCATGTGTGAATTTAAGTCAGTGGGGAGAGTGCAGGGATTTGGGACAGTGCCTGTGTTTGGACTGATAAGGGGGGGGGGGGGTTAAGG
>NW_015625581.1:777681-783159 GCF_001515625.1 Sinocyclocheilus rhinocerous
GTTAAGGCGGGATGTGTCTCTGTGTCACATCTCTTCTAAAGCGTACAAGTTTCTGAGAAAAACACTCCACTGCAATGTTGAAAACAATCAGCTTTTATTTTTAATTTGCAGTTTTTTTTTCCAATTACTTTTTCTACTTTTTCTAACTCTTAGCTTATAGTTACAATATGGCATACAATATTTTTTACAGTGTGCATTTGGAAAAATATCAAAATTACATTATTGTACAGACTTTATAGTATGTATTAAAAATCTTTATAAATAAATATTATAAAGTCCGCAGTCGGAGACCATCACATGCTCTGACATTGTAGCTTGTGTTTGGGTGACCTGAGTTCGAACCCGGTTTGGGTCATTCCCTGATCTCACCCCTCCCCATCATTTCCTGTAATTGTCCAATCAAAAAGGCAAAGTCCCCAAAATTAAAATAATAAACTGGTGGTCATGTTGAGACAACTAATTGCTAGATCAACAGAACATATGGTTTCATATCTGTATCTACACATTCAAATGTAAGACAAACCATGCAAATCCAGGCTGTATATATGGTTAGCTTTTTCTTTGGATTTTACAATGAACATCAAGTGGTGACCCTGGACAGCACCAAAAAAACAATAGTAAACAAAAACATTCTTAAAATCAAGCATGAAAATGTATTAACCCTTGTGGAAAAAAAATAAAAAAATAAATAAATTTAATGGCATCCAGTAAATGTTTGGTTACCCACATTCTTCAAAATATATTTTCTGTTCAACAGAAGAAAAAAAAATCATACAGGTTTAAAACAAAATGAGTGAGAGTAAATGAAATTTTCATTTTTGGATGAACTGTTGTAGCCAATGTGCAATTTTGGTATTGTACCTCAAAGCGGTCACGGTTGCACTACTGAGTGGAGTGCGGAGCAAGGAACGGAGGGAGACGAGGAGTACATCAATCCAGAGAATTTTAATATATCAAAGGAAACACGGAAAACTCACGTAGCACATGTAGACATGAACAATACCGGACACTGAACACCATTTACACACATGACAAGACGAGTGGATGATGAGACACACCTGGGATCAATGGAAATAAACGGGGAACACCTGGAATTAAATCAACATAATCAGGACAGGAACAGGAAACTAAACAAATATGGGCATAAACACTGGGAGCACATGGGGAACAAAACACAACACAAGTCTGACATGACGCCCCCCTCCGGAAGGCGCGTCCTTGCGCCATTCAACATCAAAGGGGTGGGAGGGTGGGCGTCTTGGAGATCCCTCAGGACAGGCTTGGACAGGACAGGATGCCCCAAGGCGGTCCTAGATCCGGGCACCATGGCGGAGCAGGCAACTCAGGAAGCCATGGCGGATCTGGCAGTTCAGGGCACCACAGCGGATCTGGCAGTTCGGGGCGCCACGGCGGAGCAGGCAGCCTGGGGCCCTACTACCCCCCCCAAAAAATTACTTGGGGAAGATTTCGGGCTCCGAGGGCCATAACCGGGGACTGGAGCCCTCCCTGGGCTTAACTGGGGATCTGGAGCCCTCCCTGGGCTCAACGCGGGATCAGGAGCCCTCCCTGGGCTCAACGTAAACACTGGGAGCACATGGGGAACAAAACACAACACAAGTCTGACATGACGCCCCCCTCCGGAAGGCGCGTCCTTGCGCCATTCAACATCAAAGGGGTGGGAGGGTGGGCGTCTTGGAGATCCCTCAGGACAGGCTTGCATCTGGAGCCCTCCCTGGGCTCAACTGGGGAACTGTGAAGAGCTTACGAGGAGCTGGTACTGGAGGGCACTCTGGAGGAGCAGGCACAGTAAGGCGCTTTCGAGGAGTTGGCACTGGAGCGAGCTCTGGGGCTGGAGCCGACACTGGAGCGAGCTCTGGGGCTAGGATGAAGGCAGAGAACAGTCCTTTTCTCCTCATCCTCCTCTGCTTACGGGGGAACTGGGCAGCCGGTGGGCTTGGAGTCATCCAAGGCCGTAGCCGTGGCAAGCCTGCAGAACTCCCAGGAATACTCAACGAAGGGGAGATCCATGCGAGCTAAGGCGGCGAACCAAGCAGCAATTTCCATTGCCACGGGGAAAACAAAAAAAATTCAAAATGGAAAAAAAACGGGGAGAAGAGGCGCTGCTCATTTTCAGTCTGGTCCGGTATTCTGTCACGGTTGCACTACTGAGTGGAGTGCGGAGCAAGGAACGGAGGGAGATGAGGAGTACATCAATCCAGAGAATTTTAATATATCAAGGAAACACGGAAAACTCACGTAGCAGATGTAGACATAAACAATACCGGATGCTGAATTGAAAACAGGGAACACTATTTAAACACATGACAAGACGAGGGGATGACGAGACACACCTGGGATCAATGGAAATAAACGGGGAACACCTGGAATTAAATCAACATAATCAGGACAGGAACAGGAAACTAACCAAATATGGGCATAAACACTGGGACACAGGGAGCACATGGGGAACAAAACACAACACAAGCCTGACAAAAGGTTTATTACAAACTATACTTGTAGATTATATAATATTAATGAAATAAAAAGCCGCTTAAGTGTACATAGAGTACAAGTTCATGACTGTTTCTTAACACATTTAAGTACACTTTTAATAAGTGCAATTTGTAATAATGTCAAATTAAAAGCAATTACTTAAATTACATTAAAAAAAAATAATAATTGTTTTAATAATCTTTTGTCATGCTTTAAAGAAGTGCTCCTATTTTAATGTCTTGACTAGCTGCAGTGTTATTCAATATTACATTTAAAGTTAATATATTTTAGATGTAAATTTCAACTTCATCGTTACAAATACATGACATTCAAGTTTTTAATTGAAATGGCATTAAAGTATATTTTAGTTTACCATGAAATTACACAAACATGTACTAAAAGTCCTACTTTAATGGGTCAAACGATAGGTTACTATTTCTGTACTCTATTTTAAAGCATTAAAAGTAAGTTCTTTTTCACAAAGAAATATTGTCTGTATGTCCAATAGTATGCACAATTATTATCTTATCATGGGTGGAAAAGCAAAATGGATAATTTTGGTTTTAAGGGTGTCTTGGATTTTGGTAGTTTCATACTTAGGGCAGTCAGTAATTTAGGCCACAAAACACACAGTGGTCAGCAAAAACCACATTTATCTTTTTTGCAAGTGAACCCATATTTAAAGTCATTCACTTTTTACCTTGCATAGCTTGTTTATAGTTTTTGAGGACAAAATCACACAACCCATGCACGTTGGTGTCAAATGACAGATACATTTGCACAAAAAAACGGTTTCATTTTAGCTTTCTTGAACAAGAAAACAACCATTTTGGGGTCACAACTCACCAGCTATAAAGCACTGTTCAGGAATTAACCCTCATATCCGAATATGCAGTTTGCATGTCTCTGTGTAGATGACTGACCGTCAAAGATCTCTATCACATCTCTGTGCATTGCTGGTGATGTTAATGGTCGGGTGTAATGGGGAGACTGCATTGATTGTAGAGCCGTTCCCAGGGTCCGTCTCTCCAGGGAGAGATCTGGATTATAGTGTGGATCTCTCCACCATCATTACAGCCAATGAGACGCACAATAGGTCAGGGAGATGAGATAACATTGTCTGCTGGAGAGCCGCAGGTGGGAAGCTCAACAGGGCATTATTAGGTGTCCTGGTCTCAGGGTATAGCATTGCTCTTAGCCTCAGGGGCTCTGCCCCACCATCTGCCATCACACTCTCTCTCTCTTTCCCTCCCTCGCTCCTCAGACATGCTCATGCACATGCTCTTTGCAGCATGATTCACATCTGCAATCAATGTTCCTCTGGTCGCTTTGAGTGAAACGTATGATAAATTTGCACTTGCTTCTTCTGTCATCAAGCTGTACACACAAAAATTCAATAAGACTGTTCATGTCCTGTATCCAAGAACTTCTGGTTCTCCAGAGCCGCTCCCTAGTCTATCTCTTATGATTTTTGTTCTTTGAAACAAATGCTGTCTGTCAAATAACAAAGGAACAGCAACAGCGTCAAAACAGTAGATAACAAAGAAAGCTGTAAGTGATATCACCACATAAAGCCTCTCGTTGCAGTTTGACCTGTTTCCGCATTTGTTCTCTTTGTTGGGTCTATTGAGCGTAAAACAGTTGGAAAACAAAAAGTGATTGCATGTGTCTGTCCTCAAGTTACCCCCGGTTGAGTTTCAAAAACAGTGAAAATTAAATCTTACAAGCATTTTAGACACCCTGGAGCTTGAGAGATTGATAGAAACTAACAACAACTTCACTCCAATAGCACCATGTTGTTAAGACAAAAAAAAGTATTCGACATGCATCTCTTTATTTTAATTGTAAATGTTCAGTAAACACCAGGCAGCACTGAGCTCTTGAATGGCGGTATAACAGTTTGGAAATCCATTAATTGTTAAGGGAAAAGGAAGTGCTCTTGTAAGTGAGAGACCGTTATATAAGAATGCAAACAAAAGTATGTGAGGAAGTGTGGAGGAAGAAGCTTTCAGTACCGAAATTTACATTCAAATGGCTAACAGGATGAAGATGCAAACATCACAGCAACATGGTATCTCTGTCAGTTTAATTTATTTATAATAATGATAATAATAATAATAAGAAGAAGAATTGGTTGATAAAACAAAATTAATAAAATTATGTTTTCCAGATATTGTTTCAATGATTTATTTTGTATTTTAGTACAAAGACAAATGCAAGCTAATCACTAAATTTAGCATACAACATATTATCTTTATAATATCACACTTAACGTTTTTTCCAGTAAGTGTAAACATTCACCACTGTTCAAAAATGTGGGGTCTGTATTTTTTTTTTAATGTTTTTGAAAGAAATCTCATATGTGATCCTGGACCACAAAAGCAGTCATAAAGTAGCACGGGTATATTTTTAGCAATAGCCAACAATACATTGTATGGGTCAAAATTATAGATTTTTCTTCTATGCCAAAAATCATTGGGATATTAAGAAAAGATCATGTTTCATGAAGATATTTAGTAAATTTCCTACCGTAAATATATCAAAACTTAATTTTTGATTCATTTGGACAACTTTAAAGGCGATTTTCTCAATATTTTGAATTTTTTTTTTGCACCCTCAGATTCCAGAATTTCAAATAGTTGTATCTCGGCCAAATATTGTCCTATCCTAACAAACCATACATCAATGGGAAGCTTATTTATTCAGTATAAATCTCAATTTCGCATTTATTTGATGAATAATGCATTTATTTGATGAATAATACAGTAAAAACTATAATATTGTGAAATATTATTACAATTTAAAATAACTTTAAAAAAATAACTATAAAAAAAATATTTTAAAATGTAATGTATTCCTGTGATGCAAAGCTGAATTTTCAGCATTACTCCAGTCTTCAGTCAGAAATCGTCAGAAATCATTCTAATATGCTGATTTGCTGCTCAAGAAACATTTCTTATTATTATCAATGATGAAAACAGTGCT
>NW_015625581.1:785252-798329 GCF_001515625.1 Sinocyclocheilus rhinocerous
TACCATAAATATATCAAAACTTAATTTTTGATTCATTTGGACAACTTTAAAGGCGATTTTCTCAATATTTTGAATTTTTTTTTTTGCACCCTCAGATTCCAGAATTTCAAATAGTTGTATCTCGGCCAAATATTGTCCTATCCTAACAAACCATACATCAATGGGAAGCTTATTTATTCAGTATAAATCTCAATTTCGCATTTATTTGATGAATAATGCATTTATTTGATGAATAATACAGTAAAAACTATAATATTGTGAAATATTATTACAATTTAAAATAACTTTAAAAAAATAACTATAAAAAAAATATTTTAAAATGTAATGTATTCCTGTGATGCAAAGCTGAATTTTCAGCATTACTCCAGTCTTCAGTCAGAAATCGTCAGAAATCATTCTAATATGCTGATTTGCTGCTCAAGAAACATTTCTTATTATTATCAATGAAAAGTTTTAAAGCATTTATTTTTTAATATAAATCTTTTGTAACATTATAAATGTATTTACTGTCACTTTTCATCAATTTAATGCATCCTGAATGAAACTCAATTAATTTCTTGTATATTTGTACATAGCATACATAGCTTCCTTTGTATTTTTGGAAGGTGGTCCCTCTCAAAGGGTGTCACCATATCCGGGGGTCCTTGGCTTCAAGCAAGCAAGTAAGCTCTTGCTATGCTTGAGATGAAGAATGGTGGTGGTGGTTTTCATCTCCAGGTTTGGTGTATGGATCAAATTATCCTGGGTGTCACTCAGTATAATATGTGGTGCAGCCTGCACAAACGGTTTCTTCAGGTAGAACGGCTGGTCAAAGCATGAATCTGTCAGCGGACTGCTTTTTGCACATTGTGCCCAGACCTCCAGTCCTGGCCATCCTTTGATCTGAGGCCAAGGTGTCAAATCAGAGATGATTCCTCTAACACACGTGTGGACCATCACTCCAGATGTGACGCACAGCAGAACATCAGGGATATTGAATTAAGGCTTGCTGTCTGGCCTGCAGGCTTCAGAGCACGAGGGTCATTATCTCCATGTGGACAATCACAACATAACAGCTCAGAAGAAATCCAAAAACCACCATGGGACCTTCACAGCTTCTTGGTCACATGGTGACTATACTTTAAAACAGGCAAAACACTGTCTTCTTAAATGTCGTAATGTTGGTACCCTTTGAAGATCTCACATAACAGCTGTAAGTGTTCCTACCTGTTTTGATTTTCAACATGCCAAGCACATTTTTCTCGTTCTCAGTCAATTTTCTGTGTTTTATAAACATCCAGGAACTGCAGACTTGCTGTCTACAAGACCAAAAATTGTGCAACAAACTGGTAGTATGATTTGGGTTGCGTCTGGGAAAATACTCAAAAATTATTAAAGCAACTCACCTCGTGCTCCCACACATGGTATATTCGTCAGTAATAGACACCTCAAACCTGATCTGTGACCTCTGAACCCTGGCTAACATGCTTAGAATTGCTAATTATCAACATATCCCGCATTTGAACCATGTCGCCATATATCCTGAGACTGTTCTCGGCTTCTTTCCATTCATTAATCTTGCAAACATGTGTAATGGTGGGCCGTTTGGAGTGCCTGGTTGTCTTTGACATTTCTGCCGTCTTGTTTTGAATGGGTGAAATGGATAAGCGTCTAGGCCAGATTTGTCGCAGGATGGTGGATGCAGTAGATGCGCTTGTGCACGTCTAAGAGGCTAATGATTTTAGCAGATGACCCCACTCTGACCCTAAACACAGCCCTATGCCCCAGAAGACCTCCAATATCATGATTTACGCTTGTCTGGTAAACAAAACGGCTAAACCCGGGCTAAAGCAGCACAGCATATTAGCGCAGGAATGCTAGTCTGACACTGCACAGACTACATTATAACATAGACCAGTTGTCAATTATATAAAGAACTATTTAGCCATTGTTCTTTTTCATAACCTAATAATAATATAGAAAAATAAGGTAACACTTTAGTATAGGGACCAATTCTCACTATTAAGTAGTTGCTTATTAGCATGCCTATTATTAATATATTGGCTGTTTATTACATATAAAGCACATATTCTGCATGACCATATTCTACATCCCTAATCCTACCCAATACCTAAACTTAACAATTACCTTACTAACTATTAATAAGCAGCACATTAGGAGTTCATTGAGGCAAAAGTCGTAATTAATGGTTTGTTAATGGCGAGAATTTGACCTTTAAATAAAATGTGACCAAAAAGGACAAACTGTAATATATATAGTTTTAAAAAAAAAATTTTTTTTATAAATTTTGATTGAATGAGTCATATTTGGCCCTACTGTAAAATAGTGACAAAACACACCTATGACTGCATGTTATTAATATTATCTTATAATTAATAATATATAATAATGTACAACAAATTTATGATGCTTGGCAACCATAAAAAGGGTTGAACTGTATTACTTATTAGAATAATTGTTCGTTCTGATTTTAAGTATTTGCAGTTCTACTCATAATTTTGGCAGATTATCCAAGATGTTAATAATTTTACCAAAATAAGAGGGATCATAAAAGAAAATAATAACTGAATTTACACAAATATACTTTTGAACTAGTGCATTTGTGTAAATTCTCTTATTATTTTGTCTTGTGAACTATCTGTTGTGTGAAACAGCTTCATCAGGGTGATACTAAAAAATAACATGCAATTTTTATGATCCTTCTTATTTTGGTAAAATTATTAACATCTTGCCTATTCTGCAAGAGGTATGTAAACTTGTAAGTAGAACTGTATTTAACATTGCGTCTTTTGTCCATTCACATCAGCAACACTATGATTATTGGTCCCTTTACCAGTGATAAAATCGTTATAACTCACAGCCTGTCGTAGCTTATCGCTTCATTATTATATAAAAGATTGTATATTATTTAACGTGTATATTATGTTTTTATTATGTTTTTTAAAGGAAAATACAGTGATCTTCTCATATTCATATATCTATGCTGAGTTAATGTAAATTTAAAGATCAGATTATTTTGTAGTATATGGGACTGGTTGTGGGAATTGAGTGAAGAAACAATGTCTTCAGACAGCGGTGACAGACGTGCACTGTTTTCAGAAACAGAACAAGTCGAGCTGTCAGGTTTAAGAGGCCTAATCTTATCAAAGCGCTTGAAAAAGAGGGCCGGGGCGACACTACGACTGTCTCAACGGCTGTGAAATGTCACAAAAACGGTGTTATGTGCCACACATTGTGGCTGAGAGTACTTTTTAAAAAAATATGCTAATTTTCAAGATTTATGTTAGAGTTCAGTTAAAGGAGACATATTATGCCCCTTTTTACAATATGTAATAATTGTTGCTTGCAAAAACAATGACGGCACCGTGGGTGTAAACTTACAGATTAAGGGGGCGGTAATATTATAATGAGATCCCTTAGCGAAATCAGACGCGCTCGTTTTCTCAGACGCTTGCAGAAAAAGGCTTACCAAAAAAAGTTACTGGGTTAATCTTTTTCATGTTTCCTTGGTTGGTAGATGCACCGGGGACCTGATTATAGCACTTAAAACCTGGAAAAGTCAGATTTTCATGATATGTCACCTTTAAAGTATTGCCACACTCTGCACTACAGTTTCCTGCATAATGCAACAGCTGAAACAAAAAAAAAAAATATATATATATATATATATGAATTTAATACAATGTAATCTATGTTAAATAATGAAACTGTGTCATTCTTCATGTCCTTGTCATCATCTTTTCTCTTATTTTGGTGAAAGCAGCTCATCCTTTTCCACAATACCTGCTGTTTACTCTCCTGGTGATCTACCACCTGTAAATGTCATTCATACAGCAATGCTGCCGGAAAACAGTTTGTTTGCGTCTGAGGTCATTGAAAATAAATAGTTGGAAGGAAAGGCAGAAAAAATAAAACCAGGGGCCCACAAACCTCTGGTCCCTGTTTCTGCAGGAGCCCTGCTGGGCACCATAAGGCCTCTGTTTTTCTTGCTGCCATTTCATTCTCTGAGATGAGGCCATTAAAAGCTGAGCAAACAGAGAGCAGCCCCCATGTACTAACAACTCACTCGCCCAATACACGGATTGTCAAATGGGCAGAATTATGAGCAGGATACCGGCTCAATGCTTCAGTGCAGAGCTGGACTAGTAAATGATGCTAATTATGGTAAGTGCTGTATTAGTGTTCAGTGTCAGCTTGACAGAGTGGGTCTGGGTTTCTGTGAGGACAGCAGAAAGCTTTGGTTTCTGAAGGATAAAGCTCAGTCCTAATGATCCCAATGCAGTCTAATCTGAGCCTGTCAAGGGCAGACCGGAGGGCAGGTGATGTGCCTCTTGTTGATGGGCCGTTCAGTTCAGGACTCTCATGTACTGTTAGGGCTGCACAATTAATCGAATTTCTAATCGCAATTACAATTATGGATGCCACAATTACGTAATCGTTCAAAGCAGCAATTAATCATTCAAAGTCCACTTATGTTATTCTGCACGCTTAAGATATGTTTTTTTCTTTCTACATGTTATCTTAAGGGTTTTTCCATTGTTTTAGTTTTAGTTTTAGTATAACTGATCCCTTGCAAACTGCATTTTTCATGTGTGTTAGCTGGCTTACCGAGCCATTCCGTGTTTTCTGTTTTAGTCTCGTGTATTGTTTTGCGTTTATCCCTGTTTAGCGGATAGCTACCTTACCGAGCCTGTTTAAGTTTTTATAGTTTTCTTAGTCTAGTCTTAGTCTTGCCTTGCGATATACCTGTTTGCCATTGTCTGACCCATGCCTGTTAAAACCACGTCTCTTAATAAAAGCTTGCATATGGATCCACATGTCTCTCGACTCATAACAATAACATTATAATACCATTCATATTTTTACTTTGTTTATAATTTAAAGAAGAAACCAATCCAATGTATATTTGACATTTGAGGCTTAATACTACAGAAAAACACTAAAGGTTTTTCAGTTAGAGTGTTTTCAGCTTGTTTATTTTCATATAAAAATATGGCATGCAGTTGCATCAAACAATGGTATAAACATCATTCAATGTTAATTGTGATAATCGTAATTAATAATCGCAATTAAAATTTCAAGGGAATAATCGACAATTATGATTTCTGTCATAATCGTGCAGCCCTGTGTACTGTTTTACCTTTTGGGAATTGACACAAATGTTTTCTTCCTATCTTACAAAGGACATTTGCAAACATTCCCATGCAGCAGTAACAGAGAGTGTCCCCGTTTTTAATCTTTTCTCTTTTCAGTTCTTCTCTTAATTTCTCATCTCCTTGCATCTCTTTTCTATTTCTATTTTCTCTTCTCTACTCTTTATGCCTTGTCTGGGCTCACCTCGTCTTCTCATATATTCTAATTTCTTCAATTTTCTTATTGTTTCTTGTCATCTCTTTTCATGTCTCATCACTTCTTTTATTATTTTGATTAGTTTTGTCTTGTCTTTTCTCTTGTTTCATATTGTTTCTTCATCTCATCCCATTTTTTCTTTTTTTGCATCATTTCATCTCTTTTGTCTCCATTTCTTTACTTCTATCAATGCATTGTTTCATCTCATCTTGTCTCTAATTTTTCATCTCTAATTTATTATCTTCTCTTCATTTTTTTCTCATCTCTAGCCTTCTCATTTCTTCTTCTTTTCATGTTTTGTCTGGTCATCTCTTCATGTCTCAACTCTTCTTTTATCATTTTGTTTAATTGAGTTCTGTATTGCCTCTTATTTATTATTGTTTCTTATTAATGTTTCATTAGTTTGTTTCTCATCCCATCTATTTTTATTTTCTCTTATCATTTAATCTCATCTCTTCTTTCATGTCCTGTTTTATCTCATCGCTGAAATGTTATGTTCTTTACTACTCTTGTTTCATCTCATCACAGGTCTCTTCTGTTTGCTTCTTTTCTTTTATAATTTTATTTCATTTATTTATGTATTTGCATCATTTACTCATATCTCATCTCTTCACATTTCTTCTTATCTTCTTTTCTCATCTCATCCCATCTCTTCATATTATTTTGTCTTGTTTTGTCTCATTTCTTCTGGTCTCTTCTTTTCTTGGGGATTTGCAGGTTCAGTAGTAAAGACAGCATGTTTCCTACTGATAGGGTCTGTAAGTCTTACCAGACCATGAAGGAGTTTGTTTAGCTGAGATTTAGAGGCTCAAATCCTGTGAGTCAACAAATGAATGAGCTGGAAAGGTCCTCCTGGGTCTCTTGTCTCCCCCTCACAGTATTCCCTTGAAACAGAAGGGAGCATAGAGGAGCATTACATCATGACAAGGAAGCATTTGCCAACCTTGTGCATTATTCCTTGAGTGCAAAAACGTGTGTTGGATTTATAGCTGTTCCAAGTAAGAAAAATATCACAAAACATATCTGAACAAATGTGATTATTATTTCACAACTTACACTTCAGTAAACACTAAATAATCATCTCCAAATGTTGAACTGTTCCTGCCAAACTACAGGGTAATATTAGTGCTCTTGGCTTGCAGTTCAAGTGTTGCTTTATCTGTCAAAGTGTCCTTATCATTGTCTTGCACAATGGCGTCATTGTTCATTTCTTGAGCTGACCTCAATGCAGACAGCCTAAAAGAGTCTGACTGTGAAAAACCGCAGCAGTATTGTCTGACATGCTTAACGAATCCAGGACTTTGGTCCAAGTAGATAAGGAAGACATCAACCGAACATGAATGCTTACAACTTTATTATCACACTTCAGTGCCCAAAAGATCAGACACCTGTGCAATAAAGCGGTTATGATAAAGAAATGTTAACAGTTCCACACCATCTCACCTCCTTCGAGAACAATGGCATTCATTTCCTTTCATGGGTCCTGAGCAGGCCATGTTAGGTCTTTATTAGTGGAGCCAGGGCTGTTTATGGCTCCTCATAAAAGAATGGAAATTAAAGAGGATATGTGATAGGTTTTACACTGTGTATATCTCCTGCTGTTTTATACTGTTTCAGTGAATGTAGTTTATCTTTTAACAGACCGATATAGATTTTTATGTCTTCACCAAACATTCCCAGAGGATATTTTTTGTTTTAGGGTTGCTCGGGTGTTACAGTCGTATTGACTTTGTCACAGTCGTTTCTCTTGACATTCTTATTCTTAAAAATAAGAAAAATGTAAATAGAAACAAATGAGGCAATTAAATAAAAAAATAAAATAAAATAACAACATATAACATAACATAACAACACATAACATAACGTAACATAACATAACATAACATAACATAACATAACATAAAATAATGATTGATCTCTATGAAAAATGTTGAAAATTTAGGCAAATCTGAGCAGTTTGATTGAGATATCTGTCTCTACAGGAGACCCATGAGGTATCTCCAGCAATCTTCTTCCTTTTTTTTTGTGTGAAAAGCAGTACACCTCAGCAAAAGTCTTCAGTTACTCTCATTAATGTGTAGCATAAACAATTATACCGTAAGGAGATCTGATTTGTACATCTGAGATGTATGGGCTGTCTCTGAGTAAGCTCTTTTGCATATGTTCTGAATTGTAAAAAAGAGTCCAGAACTGGAAATATAATACTTTTTTCATTCCATTATAATTTACTCACCTGATGTTGCTCCAAATCTATATGAATTTGTTTTAGTTCCAACTTCATTAAATCCACAATAATAAAGTGATGCAAGTTAATAAAGTCATACAACGCTCACAGAAAAAAAAGGTGCATAAGCTGTCACTGGGGCAGTATCCTTTCAAAGATACACCTTAGTACCTTATTTACCTATAAAGAATGCATTTTAGTATCTTATAGGTACTTATTAGTACTAAATGGTACATTTCAGCACCCTTTGAATAGGTACTGCCCCAGTAATGCTTTTTTACCTTTTGTTTCAGAGAGTGATGTTTGAAACATAGACTAAATGATGACAGAATTTTCATTTTGGTTGAACTATCCCTTTAAATATCGTCATACACATCATAAATAGTTTAAACAGAAGTCCTGACAGCTCAGAACATGTGAACAGTTACTTCTTTATGCTTGAGACGGTTCCTGAGGGCTTAGATCCTCATCAAAGGGTCCGTATTTGATCAGAGCTGTGGTCATAAGACTCACCACAGCGTCTGCAGCTGAAGGAATGCATTTCTGCGGGGGGGTCACCCCTGGGATGCCTATCATCTGTGATGGGCAGGTATGCCACATGCGCTGCTTGCGGACAAACAAACACACATGAGCCGTTCTCTCCTCTGCCCCGTGATTTGTGAGGAGTCAAGAGTGTGTGACCTGGTGAGGGTCAGGGGCGGTTTCTACATAAACAGTAGCTGAACGGCCCGCTGCCCTTTACTGGGCCCTCCTGATGGCTTAGTCAATAGGAAAGACACATCTCTTTAATATCTCAATTATTTCCCCAAGACAGCACTGCGATTAAAAGTAGGTTTTTGCTTAAAAATGACAAATCTGACATCAATTGCTCACTCTCACAGGTTCCAAACCTATATGACTTTTTGTCCTCTGTGGAGTGCTAAAGCAGACATTTATTGAATATCTAAATGTGTGAATTCAGTGCACTGACAGTGACTAATGCTTAATAAAGCACACGAAAGTGTGAATCAAAAGACATTTGAGAATCACTTGTTTTGAAGCAGTGATTCAGAGCGTGTATAAAACTGCCGAAGTCACACAATTCTAGTAAACGGGGCTTCGTCACGTCGTAACTGTTTCGAAACGTCTTTAAATTCAGTGGTTTGTTGCTAGGGCGTGATGATCACTATGAATCCATGAACCAATGTCTATATGGTTTTTACCTGATCTCAGATCAGTTTTAGAAAGTTGTAAACATTTTAATGACAAATTTGTATAATATAAATGAAGAGTTGTAGTTATTAGTCTGTTATTGACATGTTTAGCCAAGCTGTTCATAAAACAAACAAAACAAGCCCTACAATTCAACAAAATAACCCTTATTATACAGACATTTAATGGTAGGCTATTGGATGATGTGTTAATTGCATTTAAGAGACTACACATTCAATAAAATAAAATATATATATAATTTAAAATATATTTTTATTGCACCCTTCTGATTAGATTCGAAACAGTGAATCGTTTAGTGAAGCACTTGTTTCAGCTAATTCAAAGTTTCAAAAAGCTTTGTTTCTCCCATCATTACAACAAAGTGCGGCCTGCTGATCATTTTTGTGCTCTGATAAATTTTTGTGAAAATGGCCCAATGTGCAAACAATTTTAACAGTAAAATTGCACTGTGTTCTCTCCTGTGCGCCATGCAGTGCCTCATACTCCAGTCCAGTAGGTGGCAGAAGTGTTCACCTGCTTTTGTTGTTGTTGTTTTGATCAGTGTTGCCAATTTAGCTACTTTGTAGCTAGATTTAGCGACTTCCCCGCCCCTTTTGAGACTTTTTTCAAAAGTTTAGGGACAAATATAGCAACTTCTGGGACAAACCTTATTGAAGTTCTTATCTTGCCCACTGATCTACGTTCATCTTTATATAGATCAGTGATTTTGCCATTGTGATGTCATCTAGTGACATTTAGCTACAAATTTTTGCTACTTTCAATTGAAAGCAGTTGGCAACACTGGTTTTGATGGCATTTGGCAAGCCAACTTAAAACGACATTAGTTGAATCCAAAATTGTCTTCTATACCATTGTAATGCACTATTTGAGGGCATAGCCATTTGTAGTGATGTCCGAACCCATAGTGAACATTTTCAAGTGCACTCATTCATCCTCATAATGCACCACAAAAACATGGAAAAAAATACTATAGTAATTACTATAGTGTTTTTGAACCACACTATAGTAAAGTACTTGAATTTGTACTTTAATTTGTTGTGGTAATATAACAGCTATAGTAATATAAACAAATTACTTTACCCAATACTGTACTAAGTTTTCTACAACAACTATAGGGTATATTATACTACAATACACTACAGTTTACTGTAGTAAAAACTAAAGTATACTACAGTATTTATTGTAGTTTATCAGTTCACTATAGTTAATACTACAGTATGCTCTAGCATTCATTAACAGAGTGTTGTAAATACTATCATATATACAGTATAATACACTTTACTATAGTATGGTTCAAAAACACTACAGCATTTACTATAAATTACTATAGTATTTTTTTCCTGTTGGCCTGTACAACCAATGTACACTCAATGACTACAAAATACAAGTGCACTTTGAGAAAAGCACTGATTGAATTCCCACCAAAATCTTGCCAAAAGATGGCATCTGTGGCATTTCTGCCACACACAGTGTCTGAATTTGCACCAAATTCTCATTCTATTTCATTGACTCCAAGCGACTATATTAGTAAACTAATGTTATAATGAATGAGGGTATAAGGGCCATTTTTGGATACAGCCATTTATTCTCCTGAGAGTAAAAAGTAATGTAAAGCAACGTTTCTCTGGAGTAGCTGCTTAAAAATCAGATATTTCAATATGAACTCACTCAATTTTTTTTCTAAAACTAAATTATCTATCTGCATTCATTTTATAGGTCTGTAATTTTACTTTGTCAACATGGTCTCAATTGCATCTAGAGAAACATCTGAGACAAAGTTGACACTTAAATGAAACATATCTGAGAACACAATTAAGTCTCATGGGCTATAAAAGAGCAACCTCTAAGCAATTCAATTTAACTCTGGGTGCCCTTTCTCTCTGCATGTCATGAGAAGTTAGAGGACTGTCATCTTCAAAGGATCCCCAGCCTTTGCCCCATAGTGAGACACAAACAGAGCTAAAGAGCAGGAGACCAGTTGATCCAATCAGACCGCTCGATACATGTGTTTCGCCCCTTTGCTCTGTTAGGCACATGTGATCCTGCTTTTGAGGGTACCAGCCGAGGCAGGCGAGCTGTTGCCATGGCTATGAACAGGCCACTGTCTGTTAAGGTAGGGCAGCTGACGGATTTTGCATAGTCATGTTCAGACAGCAGCTGGGGCTAGTAGAGCTAATATAGCTCCCATCTGGACTTAGTTACCCTATTGTAGTGATGCATCTGTCCATCTGTTGTACATGTATATCCGTGTGAGCACATATTTGTGTGAATCTGTGCCTTTTGTGAAAAACAGATCCATATGAAGATGTGTTTTAAATCAGAATTTGAGTCATAATGTTGCTTTGGGGAAGATTATACGTCTAAACAGCTTCATATGCTGTTGATTATGGCTTGGAAGAAAAAAAATGGTTGGAAAAACGTCCTGCTAAAATGTCCCATAAGGCATAAAAATCTGGCAAAAATATATTTTAAATGTATGTTGTAAACAGTGAAGCTCAATGAAATGTACAAAAGAATATTTACTTCATATTTTTTATATTTATATATTTTTAAATATATTTTCAAATATATATTTTAAAAAATACCAAAACAAATCTATTGGAAGAAAATATATATATATATAAATATATTTTAGAAAATAAATATATATTTAGCCCATTAATTGTATATTTTGAAATGCATTTGAAATTTTCTCACATTTTATTTTATTAAATTTTTTTCTTCTAGAATTCTTCTATAAGTTCAACTCATGAAAGCAGGTGGCTAAATTTCAGGTTGCGAAATTCAAGACATGCAAGATGTGCCAGAGCCGGGAACTGTTTCCATATCTGTCTTTCTACACATGAAAAATCATAGGATTTTATCATTCAAACGGCTCATTCCAACACAGGTGGGATGATTCATGATGCTTTGACTGTCACAAAGAAGAGCACACAAGAGCAGCCTGTTGTGTGACCTCTGTCAGGCACAGGGTGGGAAAAAGCCTGTCAGAGCTCCATCAGGCTGCCCTCCCTGTCATGCTGTAGTCTGGTCCCATCTGCACCATATGGTACATATTCACATGCCTCTGAGAGAGCGGAGACTCACTGCATCATTATGTAAATGAGATGCTGAGATCGGTGGGGGCCTTGCATACAAGGCTGAAACTTCATCCTCCTCTCATTATTATGCACACAGGACAGAGCAAACAAAGACACAGCATAATGACGCAGTGGAGAATGGAGGCCTTTTAAAAATGGAGACATGATCGACGCATGTTTGGCTTTTTGTCTAGACTCTCTTGGGAATGAGAGCTTTAAACCCTGAGACAGGACTGAGATGTAAACAACAAACTGGGGTTTGAAGAAATCAGGCCTTGAGAATCATCTGGGAACACGCTTGAGTTGTTTAGTGTCCTGTGTAGCTCATGTGTCTGGTTGTGTTTCTCAAAGAAGCATTTTATGGGGTGTTTTGTGAAGGGGTAAAACTGATCTGTGACATATACTGGAATAACGTACAGCCTGATTGTTTATAAGGGAAAGACGAATTCAGATGGGCCTCTTTTAGATTTTACTTTTATTTATGGAGCATAATATCGCTTCAGCGAAGACCAGGGTAGCTTGCTTTTTGTACAGTGGGAGTATTGGTAGCCTGATGATGCAATTCACAGGAGTTTTCTCCTAAGCCCTGATGTTTGGTGATGTTAAACTCCATCTTGTGTGAATTAAAGCCTATTAAAGTGGAAAACAAGAATGTATACGGCTGCCTAGCTAAACAATAACATTAGGTTATGGAGATTAAGTGCATCGTTTAAAGGTCAATGGAGACAGTGGAGATGATAATGATTAAAAAAAGGCCAGTAGAAATGTGTGTGTGTGTGTGTGTGTGTGTGTGTGTGTGTGTGTGTGTCATAAACACCAAGCATTGTCCTTGTGCTTCAGTTTTGTGGTATCTATTTTGGTTTGATGCCATTAGCAACAGGGTTTTTCCTTTCACAGGTTAGGCCTTTCATGTATTCATTGTGAATATTTGTCGCCCTCTCCTGGCCAACTGTATACCTACCTATCCCTAATGCTCTGTTAGGATTGACAATATGCAGGGCTGCCTCTAAAATGTATTTGGTCATAAATATCCATGATTTCAAAAGTTTTACCACGGAGGACCCTAATAACGTTTAATTAACACTTAATAACATTAGTAATAGTATAGCTATTACTAAGAGTAACAGTAATAGTTTTTTATTTACCTTTATTTTCGCTTTCAATTCTTTTAATGTATAGAAGATTTAGAGAAGACATTATATATATATATAT
>NW_015625581.1:798715-820657 GCF_001515625.1 Sinocyclocheilus rhinocerous
TATATTTACATAATGTTATTTATTTATTTTGGGGTATTTCTTTATTTATTTTTATTTGGGATTAGTGAAAATTTCCTCACATATTTGAATTTCTTGAGAATTTTTCTGTCAATTTAGGTCATGAAAGCAGGTGGCTAAATTTCAGGTTGCAAAATTCATACATACTGTATATAGTGCTTAAAAATGTGACTGTCAGGAATATAATAATGTCGCTTGTGACGACAAGTATCTTTCAATTAATTTTTTATAATTCAATTTGACCCTAAAAAAAGCGTGAGTGAGTGAGTGAGTGAGTCAATGAATGAATCAATGAATCAATGAATACAACATCTAAAGTGTGTACACCAGTCAGAGGGTCTCACCATGTAAAAATTCACTGCACTTATTCATGGTTTATATTAAAGGTCTCTGAGACCCAAACAGATACAGCATGTTATCAAGTTTGTAATCGGTTTTCATAAGATTGGGACAAGTAATAAAGACACAGAACATGAAGGTCAGTAATGGTTTCACTGTGCAAAGCCCTGATGAAATCTGTAATATTGTGATCACACTGTATAATGATGCCAGATAACATCTGAACATATGAAGGTTGATAGGGGAGAAATACAGCATATGTGTGATGTTGGTGACTCAAAGGTTCCTCTTCTCCACAGATTTCCCCTGTGGCTTAGATTCTCAATAAAAATGTATGTATGGTAATAAATGGAGAATGAAATTTCAGCCCATGCTGATGTGTCCACAAGTGATTTTCTGTGATGAGAACGTTTATAGTATGAGCACATGCAGTCAACACAAACACTGGACTCAGACTTTAATGAGGACATACAGAGGTCATGAAACTATAAATTAGAGGTCATAAATTAATATGTATTATAAATAATGCTGTTTGAAAAAGGGATATAGTGGATTTTTTCGTTCTCACTGCATCAGACAGTACAACCTTCCCCCCAACCTCCACCATATTACCCCACTGGACAATTCATTTCACACTCCTTGACCCAGTGCATTCATGCATGTGTGGATTCAAATATGCACTTTATGTAACGCCTTCAACTGGGTTTTAGAAATACACTATCTGTCTTTTTATCTATCTATCTATCTATCTATCTATCTATTTATCTATCTATCTATCTGTCTGTCTGTCTGTCTGTCTGTATACCTATCGATCTGTCTATCTGTCTGTCTGTCCGTCTGTCTGTCTGTCTGTCTGTCTGTCTGTCTATCTATTGATTGGTCTGTCTGTCTGTCTGTCTATCTATTGTCTATCTGTCTGTCTATCTGTTTGTTTGTCTATCTATCGTCTATCTGTCTGTCTGTATACCTATCGATCTGTATGTCTGTCTGTCTATCGTCTGTCTGTCTGTCTGTCTATCTATCTGTCTGTCTGTCTGTCTGTGTCTATCTACCAATCTATCTGTGTGTCTGTGTCTATCATCTATCTATCTATCTGTCTGTCTGTCTGTCTGTCTGTCTATCGTCTATCTATCTGTCTGTCTGTCCGTCCGTCCGTCCGCCCGTCTGTCTGTCTATCGTCTATCTATCTGTCGTCTATCTGTCTGTCTGTATACCTATCGATCTGTCTGCCTGTCTGTCTGTCTGTCTGTCTGTCTATCTATCTATCTATCTGTATGTCTATCTGTATGTATGTCTGTCTGTCTGCCTATCTGTCTGCCTGCCTGCCTGCTTGTCTGTCTGTTAGGGGTGTAACGATACACGTATTCGTATTGAACCATTCGGTACAAGGGTTTCGGTTCGGTACGCATTACAAACCGAACGATTCGTTGGACTAATCCTATTACATTTGATCCGTCCGTCCGTCCGTCCGTCCGTCCGCCCGTCTGTCTAGCGTCTATTGTCTATCGTCTATCTATCTATCTTTCTATCATCTATCTGTCTGTCTGTATACCTATCAATCTGTCTGTCTGTCTGTCTATCTATCTATCTATCTATCTATCGCCTATCTGTCTGTCTGTATAGCTATCGATCTGTCTGTCTGTCTGCCTGTCTACATGTCTATCTATCTATCTATCTATCTATCTATCTATCTGTCTGTCTGTATACCTATCGATCTGTCTGTCTATCTATCGTCTATCTATCTATTGTCTATCTGTCTGTCTGTCTATCGTCTATCTTATCTATTGTCTGTCTATCTGTCTGTCTGTCTGTATCTATCTACCAATCTATCTTTGTGTCTGTCTGTCTATCATCTATCTATCTATCTATCTATCTATCTATCCATCTATCCATCTATCTATCTATCTATCGTCTATCTGTCTGTCTGTATACCTATCGATCTGTCTGTCTGTCTGTCTGTCTATCTGTCTGTCTGTATACCTATCGATCTGTCTGTCTGTCTGTCTGTCTATCTGTCTGTCTGTCTGTCTATATATCTGTCTATTTATCTATCGTCTGTCTGTCTGTCTGTCTGTATACCTGTCTGTCGTCTGTCTGTCTGTATACCTGTCTGTCATCTATCTGTATACCTATTTTATTTATCTATATTTTATCTATCTACCTATCTATCTATCTATCTGTCTAGCGTTCTAGCGTTCTATCATTCTATCATTCTATGTAAATGTGAATAGCTTTTCTCACAAGACTCATACACTTAATTTCAAGATTCCTGCACGCCTGAAGCAGACTTCACCAGAGAGTGTTTGATATCACTACAGCACCGACATTAGAAGCGACACGATGTGTCACAATGCTTTGTTTGTGTGTTGTGGTTGATAGTTCATATTAGCATTCTGTTTAGACCCCCATCCACTTCCAAGCCATTTGTTGTCACTGTGTGTCTGGGCTTGTGGTACCCGAGAGGCACCTCACAGCCTCATATGAGATGTAATCTGGCAGGACGGAGCCCCTGGCATGCATGAAGATGACAGCACACTGTGATCAGAATGCTGCTGTGTCCATCCCTACTATCTCAGGGGTGGAGGAGGGTATTTAGGGTGGGGCCCCCGGGCATGTAACCGCCTGATCAACTGATGAGAATCCAGAGCCAGGGGCCATGTGTGTAAACACACACACACTGAACTATACAAACTATATACGATCACTGGGAGAGAGTAGAGTGGGTAATTTTGGACATTCAGTCTCCAAAGGCCATTGTAATAAGAGTCTGCTTAGAAGAGCTGTCTGATTTTGTTACTTGCTTTAACTTGGTGCAAAGTTTGAGTGATATTGTGCACAAGACCATGATGTTTTATTAATAAACTTCAAGTATTGTTAAGGCCTAGGTGTTATAGAAATTCAGAGTATTTTGCAGCTGTAAGCAGGGACATACATATGGCCCTGATGAGCTTTAGCGAGCCATTGTGACTAAATGCAGACAGGAAATTCCTGAGGGCTGGCAGATTTGATAGGCTATAAAGCCCAAACAGACACCCACACGGATAGTTGTTTAATCCCCAGGATCAGCAGCCAATCATTCACCGCTACCGAAAAAAAAAACATTGCAAAACGTCACATGGCACCTCTCGCAAATTGCTGATGTCAACAATTCCTCTCCGCCAACTCCTGCAGGAGTCCCGGGCGGCTGAAATACGGCCATCAAAATCACATTATCTTCCCCCAGATAATGTATACACTCCATTGGCTGAAAAACAAATCCTGTGATTCATTTCAATAGTGATGTTTTGTGTTGCATAATGAGCGATGGATCGTTAACCACATCATTATTTCCATATACTGTTTCCATTATATCTGCAATCGTGTTTATGCAACTGGTGAAGTACCTGAAATGCTTCGCCGGTAATTCTGACCTAATGTTATTTCTGGTTGCCTGTCACAAGCTTCCCATGTGGCCTAAGGCAAAGCTATTGTATTGCATTGTATTTCTACGCTACATTTTTTTTAATGCATGAACCTGCCACACACAAAAGCCCATTTTGCAGCCTAGATCCTGCTAAGCTCACCCTCACGTGGTGTTGCCCTCTCTTTAAATGACCCCTCACTGCCAAAACACATCCAGCTGGAAGCTGATCAATAGACGGCCCTGCCGACAAGATGGCATTACGGGTAAGGAAAACACCGTCTGCTAACCTGCGAACAGAATCAGGTCAAGTTTGCTTATTGTGTTAAGTAACAGCTAAGTATTTCAAGATTTAGTGATGCTAAAATGTGCTTGAGCACATAAATGGAAAGTTGCTGATGTGATTAATACAGTTTTCGGTCTGGCATTGGTCTTTAATTTTAATAATTTAATATTTGATTTAAAATGCATACCTTCTTCTCCTCTAAGATGGTGGCGTGACACTTAACTCTTCTGCATAGCTCATCACTCTCTCTCTCTCTCTGCAAGCTAAACTAATGATACTTTAATTATTTTCCATGCGGCTGCACTTAAAGTAATGGGGGCATTAAAACAGGCTCAGTTTCGATCTGAAGAACACTCCATCACTACCTGTGAAACTCCAGAAATCAGCTTGCTTTCCTTTCCAATGTCATTGAGAGGCTTTTAAACAACCAATGATTTTTGGTAAGGCTCCAAATCTGCACTTTTCTAGTTCACAGATACTGGTTGCTGCTTGCAATATATGTTAATATATGCTGCATGAAATCTCAACCATATCTCTGCAAGCAGTAACCGGAGTCTGACGCCTAGCAGTGATGAGCACAGGAAGCGTGACGAGTTTTGCAATTCCCCTCAGTTACCCAAACAGTCCTCGCTCTGTGGCACCAAGCACTATGAAAGTGGCTCATAATCCAGATAACAGAGCATGCGGCACAGCATAGTGGCACATGAACGTCTCAGATAAAACAGGTGCTGGCCAATGGAGCTGAACTGATAATGTGGATGCAGGCGACGTCTCACCTATGCTCAAAGGAACGTCATCCTCTAATGTTCTTTCAGCCATTGCTGAGTTCAGTTTTCTATGTCTGCCTGATTTCTGCCAGCTAGCAAAGTATTTGTATATGTCCATGTGATATCTAAACTGCTTTCATCAGCATAACATCAGAGAAGCAAATACTAAGCGCGCATTGTTCTAACAAAGGAGGGTTATAGATTTCAAATAAACAACATTTTTATTTATTTATTTTTCTTATTTGTTTTTTATTTATGCTATGCCTTTATATATTTTTCTTTTTGCAAACTGGGATTTTGCTGACTTCATTAGGCAATTCATTTTTATGCCTTGCACGGCAAAAAATAAATAAAAAAGAAGAAAAAGAAAGATGGGATTTCATTCAGCAGTGACGAATGGGATCAGTTACTGACAATCCTTGCAAGCTACTGTATCTGCATGAAAAACTACTGCTTGCTTGATTATTAATGTCATAGCTTCAGGCTACAGAATATTGCTTTAACGTCTTCATTTCTTTCTTAAACAGTGATAGCCATGCAGTAAAACAAAGGTCTATTAATTCATGATGAAGTCAGAGATGAGATTCCTGAATGGAAGCCTTTGGTAATTGGACAATTATAGCTCCTAAGCACCCTGGGTCGCCTGAACCGTAAATACTCTACATTAGTGATAGATCAATGCTATAGGCTTATATATCTGCTGATATAGGCCATCTGGACATTATCAGCATTATCCAGAATCTACCTACAGCCAAGTCAATGAATTTTATTATTGTATCTATCTATCTATCTATCTATCTATACATATATATATATATATACACATATATATATATATATATATATATATATATATATAGTAATTTGTATTTGTGTATATATACATTATATGCTGGAATGATATTAGCCTTTAGTTATCAGTATTGTCATAAACATCATCCTTTTGAAAAACCCTAAATGTACTCTCTACTATTCAGTGAAAATGATGCTTGTTATGTTTTTAATGTTTTGTAACAGTTTGAGGCATCATGTCCTGATGGTCTATGTCCAGGATGGAGTGTCATCCTGAAAGGAGAGACCCCAGCAGAAGCCAGCAAGTAAGTCTTCAATCCCTCTCCAGCTAACAGGGAACGTTCCCAGAACTTCAGCTAACGTTCTGGCAAGCTTCTCTCAAAAAAAAAACACTAATGCTAATAGAATGTTTCTTCAGAGCTATCTGGTTTTTAATACAATTCTGAAACGTTAGCACAAAAACATTTATACATCATTTATAGAAAGTTTTTCTGAAGTATGTTATTGTCTAGTCATTACTACTTAATAGTTTTGGGTGGTTTGGAGCCTAGGTCTTCAACTCTGCTCCTGGAAATTCACTGTCCTCCCAAGTTTATTTCCAACTTGTTTTATCACACTTGTCTTTGATGCTCCAAACAATCTTGAAAGCCTTAATTAGCTGCTTCAGGTGTGTTTGATTAGGGTTGGAGCTAAACTCTGCAGGACAGTGGGTCTCCAGGAGTTGAGTTGAAGACTACTTATTTAGAGAACATTCAGCAACTTTCCCAAAATGTCTGCAAAATAATACAATTGAACATTCCCTTTAATGTTGTCCTTAGCGTTCACATATCCAAGAAAAAAACAAAACATTTTTAATTATTTATAAATAATGTTTTCAGAACTTAATGGGAATGTTAGGAAAACTTTCTAAGAACATATATTTGTTATCTGGACTTTAAGTGTTAAGCTAATGCTAATACAATAGATGAAAGTTACTTTTGTTATCACTATTCAGAATGGACCATATAAGCCAATGAGCCATGCAAGAGAGAGACCATAGCTAAAGAAATCTAATAAGGTCATCTGCTTGTTTGACCATGTGTTTTAATATACCTGCTTTACGTGTCTTCAATGTTTTTGAGTCGTCTATTTTTTCCCGTCACACCCTCCTCCTCATGTAAAAAGTGTTTTTTGAGAATGAAAATATCAGTACCGATCTTCTCTTTTTTTTTTCTTGAAACAGAAACATCTACAATCTCGGAGTACGAATAACTCATACTGATGAATTACTCATTCATCAGGTTGATTATAAAGAATAACTGCAATGAAACCAAATACACAGCTGTAATTAAAGAGAAGTATATGTATCAATAATAATGTGACAATCATAGGAGACAAGCACATGCAGCAATTAATTTATATGCTATTTTATACATAACACAGAATGGAAGAGATTTCTCCTGGGATCCATTCAGATGCGGTTCAATTATTATTCCTATACAGAAACAGATACAAGCTAAAATATCGTCTGGGTCAAACATGATTTTCTCCCATCATTTCTCGTTTAGCATTCACTTGTAGGAGAGTGATGGAGAAACGCTCAAACGCAAGTGCCTCATCTTAGCGCAATGATAGGCCTTCAAGCAGTGGTCTCAGGTTCAGTATTGGTCCAAATGATTTGTTCATTATAGCGTATGTGTCTTTCTCTGTCCTCAAGGTTTGAGATCAATTTCCTGTGTGACCGCGATGACAGAATAGCCTTCCATTTCAACCCACGCTTCACTGAGTCAGATATCATCTGCAACTCCTACATGGCCAACCACTGGGGGCAGGAGGAGAGGTGCAACAGCTTCCCCTTCGGGATAGAAGAGCCTTTCCAGGTGATAAAGCATAACGAGCACATTTTTATTGACTAAGTATCATGAGCAACAGGAATTATGTTTGATTATGAGTGAGGATGATTTAGTCAGCATCGACTCCTTGTCTCTCAACAGATTGAAATTGACTCTGACAATGATAACTTCCATGTTTACACTGACGAAACCAAGGTGATGCAGTATAACCACCGTGTGGAAGACCTGAAGACCATCACAAAATTACAAGTGGTCAATGACGTCAATATCTCCTCTTTAGAGATCACCAAAAAACATTTTTATTAAGTGGTGGGCAGAAGGCCAAACAGATGATTCATTTGGAGTGAGCCTTGTGTTTGTTTATGGTGGGTTATTGTTTTTTGCATCTCTGTTTACACACCTTTCAATACTCATAATTATCCTCTTGGGTTAATTATCCTCTGTAAAGGTGTGATTATTGGCATTGACATGCCTTACCTAAACTTCATATTCATATGAATTTGTGAATAAATGGAAGGTTTGAAAAGATTCCTAAAGGACTCATCTGGGTGACTCAGAATTTGTGTTTTTCCACAAAATCAATGTCAAAAATAGATGCTCAGGTCCATCTGAGTCTGCTTATGATGAAACATCCTAAGAAATCAATACTAAAATATGCTCACAAATAAATATGCTTTATTAATACATATGATATGAATATACATTTCATTGAAAAACAACAAAACATCAATAGTCTTGTTCTACTGTGACATCACATGTGTTCTCAAAGAACACAAAATATGTTTTACTTTGTCTTTGCACATAAGCATTTTACTGTAGCATGAAAGTTTAAAATGTTACAAAGCACACATATGACAATTAGTCAAACTAACATAAAACTCTTAGTACTTAAACCAGTCTTCCAATATAAAACGTACTTATAATGAATAAAAATAAGTATACAGCATGTAGAAAGTGTACAAATTACAAATGAACAAAATATGACTAAACTTTCTCTTAAAATAAATAAATACATTCATTTTTATACATCCTGTGATGATAAAGCTGAATTTTCAGCATCATAGTCTTCAGTGTCACATGATTCATCAGAAATCATTCATATATGCTGATTTGCTGCTCACAAAACATTTCTTATTATTATTAACATTGAAATATGTTGAAATATATGTAGATTTTTTTTTCACAATTAACTGATGAATTGAAAGTTGAGAATAGAAAGAATTTTGTAACATCATAAATGTGTTTACTTCCAATAAACAAGTAAAAAATGGAAAAAAATCTTACTGACCCCAAACTTTTGAAGAGTAGTACAGTGATAAGTGGTCACAAATCTTGCTCTAATCAATGATAACGCATCTGTGTTCTCATTTTTTGGCAGAGACTCCCCATGACGTCAACAATTGGTGAGAGTGCTGATGTGTATCCTAACAGCAGGCTGGCTAAACATAGCTCAAACAAAGTGCTTTAACAAAGTACATTACATCATAAGGGCATCACATCATATAATATTACAGCCTAAAAGGCCATTAAAAGCTGATAATAGACTGTATACTTGCAGGTTCCCACTGTAACAACTTACCCTATACAATGTGAGAAAGTAAATGTCTATATAAAGCAAACTTTCTTCAATAGCATTAATGCAGCTAAGACTTCGAGCTGTGCCTATAATGAACTTTAAAAAATAAACCTTCCCAGCGCAATATTAAGTAAAAATCAGTGTCTCCTGTGGCTGTGACTGCATTTGCTTGATGGTGCAGCACTCTGTGGCTTAAGAGCAGTGTGTTATCACAGATTGTTTTATGTTTTCAAAGCAGGGTTTTCTTGTGTGGACGTTTTTTCCACTCATACTCATTAAGTTTGGACCGGTGGATCACACACATACATGCTGATCAATATCATCACTCTGGACTACGCTATTGACTCGAGCTCCATTGATCAAACTGTTTGGTGTGCTTGTTTGTTTTGGTTTTAGGCATGTTTGTGTGTTATTATGTAGGCCTACTTTTTGTTCTAAGTAAGGTGAACATATTATTATTATTATTTAATTGAATGACGCAGCTGGTCATGTGATCTCATGGAAGCACCTATGATGTGGCGACCCCTTACATGTAGAATAAAACAGATTTTTCTTGAACAAAAATGTCATTTGTAGAGTCTTCATTTCCTGCGAATATGCAAAAACCTATTAAAAAGTGCTGTTCCTTTGGTTATGTGTACAACTTTTTTCATTAGCAAAACATTGGCGAGTGCCGCTTTAATTACACAGCCACTACACCTCGGTGTGTGCGGAGCGATGAGGTGAATGAGAAAACTGCTCCCATCACATCAGAGACAAGCAGCAGCTCCGCCAGCAGAGAGTCGTGTGCGCCGCATCCGCAGACGCTCATTTCTTCCCATCAGCTGGAGATTAAGGAGAAGCACATTGAACCCAGTCCTTCCTCTGACTGCACATGACGCACACATATTGTCGGTATGTATTAATATTTCTCAAATTCATTCATTTTGATGCAGTTTAGGCTGTATTGTGCATTCAATAATTACTCTAATGCACGACAGAAGTAAATAAGAAGAAAGTGCCTTAACTTACGGAGACAACCAGAGGAAAATTAGCTTTAAAACAGTTGGATTTTCGACTCAGTACGTTATTCTGTTTAAGCAGCTAGATTTAGAGATTTATTGTGGCTCCAGATCATTAGTTCCTGAGAGTTTGCGTATAGGCACAGTTTAATCTTGCTTGATTTTGAAGAAAAATAAGCATGCAATATTAAAAGACAGAGATATATGTCATATTTATTATTAATCAGTACTAGCCTGTGCTGAGAGTTCATTTTAATTATTTCTGAAGATCAGTAACACAAATGCCTGTTTTCCCTTGTGGTTTTGTTTGTTGGTTACAAATACGTAGCTCAAAACGGTCTGAAATGAGAGTATAATTTTGCTAAATGGTGCCCTTAAGAAGCATCACACAATGTCACACACAATTTATCCTGCTTAAGCAGCTGACTTATTGTGGTTTGCATAATTCACAATGTAATCTAGCTGGACAAATAAGAAGAATGTGGAGAAAAAATGAAAATGTAATATAATGTAAAAGACAAAGTTATTTGTGATATTTATCATTAATCAGGCACTGTATTTTAAGGCTTACAGTTCAGTCAGTGCAATTGCTTGGATTTCTTGTTATCTTGTAATTTAATTTCCTTGCTAATGTGTGTCATGTTTCCGTAGAGGGTGGTTGGCTAAATGATGGATTTCATTACCTTACTGGTTTTGGCTGAAGATGAAGATGCCTTGAGCTTTAGCAATCGACTCTGGGATGTCTGAAGCAGCCTTTGGATTCTAACTACCGCATATCAAAACATCACAAATATCCCCCAAACATTTACGAGAAACAAAAGGAATATGAATTTCACCGCAGGCTTGCTGAAAAAAGAGCATCTGCTCTCAAACGCCTTGCTGTCCTTGAACGCCTCTTTCCCCGGTGCCGAGGACTTCGCGAATGATGTTTTCCTCCACCAGAGTGGAGAGCTGGAGAGACTGCTGCTGCTGACAATCAAAGAGCCCACCACTATCGCTCTCACCGTCATGTATTCATTATCATTTGTGGTGGGCTTCATTGGAAATCTCATGGCCATTCGAATGCTCACCTGCCAGAAGAATAAGAGGATGCAGAGCATCAGTGCCACCCAGAGTTTACTCATCAACTTGGCAGTGTGTGATCTGATGGTGGTTTGCATTTGCATGCCCATCACGCTCGGCCACACCATTTACACTGCATGGGTGTACGGAGACCTCCTGTGTCGGGCCGTTCCCTTCATCCAGGCTGTGTCCGTGTCGGCAAGTGTCCTCAGCCTGACCGTCATCAGCATCAACCGATACTACAGCGTTCACAGCCCATTCAATTCCCTCTCGTACTTCACCCAGAAGAAGATCTACATCACCATCGTGTGCGTTTGGATCCTGTCCTCAGCCATTTGCGCACCTTTACTCTTCATGATCAAGCTGGACGAGATCCACTTAATCGACATCGCCGTGCCAATCTGCAGAGAGCTTTGGCCACAGGCGAGACTCAAGCAGGTCTACAACGTGCTCCTCTTCGTAGCTCTCTACTGCATCCCCGTAACCTTCAACCTCATCATCAGTTTTCTGACGGGAAGGAAGCTCTGGAAGGCTTCTCATCATTTTGACGATTTTGATCCACGAAGCCATGCCATGCACGCTTCACATCTGAAGATGCGCAAGAAGATCGCCAAGGTGGTGGTCACTTTGGTCCTCTTATTCGCCGTCTCCTGGCTCCCGCTTTACGTTGCAGACATCCTGATTGACCGCGAGATTCATCCACCTCACTGGGTTCTGCAGAGTCGTCCTTTTGCGCAGTGGCTGGGCCTCACGAACTCCAGCCTCAATCCCATCTGCTATTGTTTCTTGGGCGATTTGTACCGCTCTGCCAGAGCAGTCAGGTCCAGGTATCATCAGAGAATGCTTTCCGTCCTTAGATCCTCCAGCTCTTTTAAACTGTCCAGTTTGCTTTCTCTCAAAAAGCAGAAATCTGGCCGGCGACAGGGTGCCGTGAGCCAGGTGTCGGTGGAGACTCTTTCTGATTGGTGTTCCAACAACAGCCAAATGGTGTCTCTCCAAAGCCTCTCAGAGAAGATAATGTCTACAAGCAATCCTGAGTTATCAAACTTGTAGTCAGGGTGCATAGTACCTAAAAGGACGCAGGGCACTTATAATTTGCTTTGTAGTACTGTCAAAAAGCATGTGATTCTGATGATTTGATGCAACATCAGCATAGTTTGTATTCATAACTAACTGTCCACAGTTACATTGTATCGTTGCATATATTGTACATGAATAAAAGTTGCTTGATGTAAAGTGGGACTTCCTGTAAATAAAGGACGGTTTTGTATAGACATCACTGACACAGATTGCACATATATGCCCAATTAAGGCCTGTTCACACCAAGACAAATGTTTGAATGCGAAAATTCAGTGCGATAAATATTTTAATTTGAATGAACAGCTGTTCAGACCAACATGAACATTCGTATGCCGTCAATGCGATGGAATTTTTTTTACGTGGAGATGTTCTAATCTCTTTTCAGTTGGACAGTGAAGAAATGAGATTCTCCCGGCCAACCAATGAGATTCTCACTTTTGGTCACATGCCCAGAGCCACTGCTGTTATATGAAACTACTACATTTGTCTCTCTACTCTTGTATTTGGTGTTGTTTGATAAACACCATAGTGAATACAAAAATCTGAACAGCAGTTTGAAAATATGTACTTTTGACTTTTATTCTTCATGTGTCGGAAATGGAAAGTTGAGCAGCACTGCTTTGTGTAGTGAAGAAACCAAGGTATTTACGTTTTTTTTTCTATAAGCACCATCTACTGTTAGTGAATTTGCCTGTCTGCTGTTTTTTTGTTTTTTTTACTCATTGGTCTGAACAGACAAATCACATGCAAAAAAACCCCCAAATTTTCTTATAGAACAGTTGTGGACAGGCCTGTACTTGGCACCACAAAGCAGGAGAGGTGTATTTTAAATCTGGAGTTTTCAAACTGGGGGCCCCACAAAGGCTCCACAGAATAAAAGATTTTACATAATATATTATTTAATTATAATAATTTATCATATTAATTAAACATGTTTAACACAATACTCAAACACATTTACTGAATGGGATATTATTAGTTTCATTCTGCTTTCTACTGACAGCCAAGTTTAAGAGACAAATTTGCATCAAGTTTTGTGAAAATATATATTTATTTCAAAGTAGCCATCTTTCTTTCCTTATGATTTACATATGTTAAATGCTAGTTTATATTTGTATCTTTCTGAAGAGTTTCTCTTTGCCACCATTGCCTTTAACGTAAAGCCATTAAGGCAAAATTAGCGAATGTATAAAGCTGCTATGAAAAATATTATTTATTGTGAAAAGCACTTCTGTAATTGGAAATAAAAATAAACAAAAATAAAGTTATGCATCTAACTGTACTTTAATAGTGGTTAAAAAAGAAACTACTCTGTAAACTTAAGTGAAGTGAATATCTTCTAGATATTTAATTATTTGCTTTGGCTTTAGTGCAATGACAATATAAAAGTCAGTTATTTCTATATGCAAAAATAAAGTTATGCATCTAACTGTACTTTAATAGTGGTTAAAAAAGAAACTACTCTGTAAACTTAAGTGAATATCTTCTAGATATTTAATTATTTGCTTTGGCTTTAGTGCAATGACAATATAAAAGTCAGTTATTTCTATATTCTATTCATTATTCTATTATCTGTTATTTCACACATTTAATGTGTTTCTCATACAGTGTAAATATGTCAATGTATGAATACATGCCATTATGTTTAAGGAAAGGATACCCTCACAATCATCATATCGGGGTCCTTGACTTAAAAGGTTTAAAAACCCCTGTTTTAAATTATGGTGGATGAAAAAAACTTTAGTTATTGTACAGTGTTTTCAATCGATTCTCCATTCTATCTCTATAATCATATAAACGTACATTTGCATTCACAAAAAAATTCCTACTTGTTCAAGAGTTTCAAGCGTGCATGAATAAAATGAAGGTCAGACAGAATGTAAAGGTTCTAAATGCCATGTGAAGATTCATAGCAATTCCATGTCATTAAATGTACTGTGCTTGATTGTGAATTATTACTTGCCTTCTTCAATAAAAACCAACGTGAATAGAATCAGATATATTTCACCAAGTAGAGCTGCCCTTAGATCTTTTGGTATGAATAGATCTACACACCAAAGTATATAAGAATATATCAATCATCAATGAAAAATCTACATAACAGAATACTTAGGACTATGTGATATTTCAGTTTTTCTTTTTTAATAAATCTGCAAAAATGTCAACAATTCTGTGTTTTTCTGTCAATATGGGGTGCTGTGTGTACATTAATGAGGAAAAAAAATTAACTTAAATGATTTTAGCAAATGGCTGCAATATAACAAAGAGTGAAAAATTTAAGGGGGTCTGAATACTTTCCGTACCCACTGTATATATATATATGATAAAAAATGTCATATTTTGTTGACATATCAATGACATTGTAGGAACACTACAATAACAGTAATAAAAGCGTTTACATGAAGCCATATATATTACATGAATCCTCTTCTCAGCAGGAGCTCCATCTTTATCTTCCACAGACATGTGATCACCAACACTAGCACTGCCCTTCATATTTATGTTAATTCTGATTAGCAACTGTCACATCACCCAATATGCAGAATGGGGCTTGATTAGCCTATAAGTATTTCACTTTAGTAAGAATGAGCGACTACTGAGAGCAGATATTGGAAGCTGATGAATAGTAATTATGTTCAGGAGAGATGCCGACTGCAGTAGTTATTAGCCTGAGCTCAGTAGCACGTCTTTCACAGGAACGGGGTGTAATAGAAAACACAAGGAGCACTTCTTGAATAAAAGGGAAAAAAACTGAATCAATGAATGTCTTAGAGAGATGGCAGATGTTATCATCCCTCAGATGCACTGGCATTATAAGCTTACAATCTGAGACTTTCTGTATAAAGTGATATTTTATATTTACCATAAAGAATATTCAGAATCAAATCGTTGCTTTCATCAAACTTTACTAAATCTGACAAATTAATTGCTTTGTTATTTTAGTATAATTCAAAAACAAACAAATTAAATTTGTAGTCCAAGTCTACACTGAGATCCATTGTCATGGTTTTAATGAAGAGTTACAAAACAAAAAGTACAGGTTAATGTTTTAATCTTAACTAATATACCACAAGTTTATTGAATGTCTTGCAGGTTTTTTTTTTTCTTCATTGAAAAATAAAATGTTTAAAATGAAGAAATAGTTAGGACATAAAACGAATTCAGAATTTAATATTCCAGATCACTAATGAAAGAAGCATATGTGTGACACTGATTGTGTTACTCTTTGTTCAGACGGTCTTCCACTGAAGCTCACAATGCTCTATGGATCATCTCAAATCATGCTGGAGAACATCATCTCTAGGTTTGCTCATCAAGTAACAAATCAAGAGAGTCATGCTATAAATATCAAATATCAGATTAGTCTGTTCTGTGTTATTGTTGTGTATTAAAAGAGTGCAATTGCCAATTACACAGCAAATTCTCCAGTCTCTTGTGCTGTCCAACCCAGCCTGTGCTGCGTTTGTTTATCTCTTTTCAATTATGTAGTCAACTAATTCTATTCACCCAATCTTGGCATGGCTCAAATGAAACTCAATCAGGCATTTCAAATTCATTTTCTGCACCCTTTATATTTAAGAACATTATATTCCAAATCTGCTTAAAGTATAAATATATCTACTTAAAAGTAAAAGTGTTACAACCACTGATCTATATATAATGACTGGAATATGGCGGCACGGCGGCTTCACTTTCATGATGTCATGAGCAATCCAGTTCTCTATTATAGATCAGTGGTTACAACCCACTACACACACTATATACACATACAACACACTATACGTGTGTGAGTTTTGAAAGCATTTAAAAAAAACAACCTTGAGGGGGTCAACTCCTGTCATGTCAGTGGGCTCTGGTCTGTCACTGAACAGATCATTTCAAAGCCCTGTGTATTAATAAGGAGTTGATTCCCCCAACTGCTTCTACTTGGACATTCTCCACTAGATGTCGGAACATGGCTACAGGGATTTGCTCTCATCAGTGCACTGATGTTGGCTGATTGAGGCTGGCCCGCTGTCGTTACAATAATTCATTCCTAAGGCCTGGGCTTTGTGCAGACCAATAAAAGTTCCTCCAAGATAAGTTAAATTATTGTGCAATATTTTTTATAATGTTACAACCCACTCCACCAACTATTATTTTAGTACGCAATTCAGGAATAACAACTTTAATCTGTAGCAAATGAATATGGGAACAGTATATGAAAATTAAAGATAAATAGTGCAAAAAACGTGTATAAATACTAACATTCAAAAGTTTGAGTAAGATTATTTAATGTTTTTTGAAAATCTCTTATGCCTTTGAAAGCTGCATTTATTTGATTAAAATTCAGTAAAATAGTGATGTTGTGAAATATTTTAGTGTAAAAGTTAGACTTTTCAAATTTGTAAATAAAACAGATTATTGAAGTAGTTTTTACAAGAACTGAATTTAATTTTAATTAAGAATTTCACATTTAATTCAATGTTTTCTTTGTAATTATTTGTGAAATGTAGCCATTCCTGAGTGAAATTTGTTTCAAAGTAAACTCTACATCATTTTTTCACTGTACACTCTCAGAAATAAAGGTACAACAGCTGTCACTGGGGCGGTACCTTTTCAAAAGGTACACTTTTGTAACTATTAGGTTCTAATATGTACACTTTAAGTACCAATATGTACCTTTAAGGTACCAAAATGGACCCTTTAGGTTCAAATAAGTACCTTTTGAAAAGGTACCACCCCAGTGACAGCTGCTGTACCTTTATTTCTGAGAGTGTACAGTTTAAAAGAACTGTTTTCCATTTTAAAATATATTTTATTCCTGTGATGGCGAAGCTGAATTTTCAGCAGCTATTACTCCAGTATATTTAGTATCACGTGATCCTTGAAAAGTCATTTTAATATCATGATTTGCTGCTCAAGAAACAATTCTTATTATTATCAATGTTGAAAACAGCTGTGCTGTTTAATATTTTTGTGGAAACCATGACACATTTTTTGGGGGATTCTTTATTGAATAGAAGTATACACCTCTGTTGAATGAAAGTATTAAGTCTTTCTTTAAAAAAAACACTAACCGTATGAACGCTAGTGGGTAAGGTTATAACCATTTGCAGTCTCCTCTATACAGCATTCAATCAACAAAATGGGATCATAAAAAAAACACATTGGGAAGCTTTCAGTGGCAGTAATATCTCAAATACCTAACCCCTAAACATATATTTAATTATTTAAAAAAAAAAAAAGTTAACATCATTATGATGTTTTCAGATGTCTACAAACTGCATAAGAGTTTCAAGGCCATTATGTACTTAAAGTAAAATACATCAAGCTGCTTTCTTAGAAATGGTATATGTTTATAAATAAAATGTATTGGACAAAGCCATGTTACACCATTACGAGAATAAGGGAAAGACAGAGGAAGAGAGTATAATGGGCGACTCTTGTGCCTCTGTTCTTTACCCTCCTGATCACCGTGATCATCATCATGTGAACTCCATTGATCCAACCTGCAACAATCAGTTCAGTGGTTTCGAGTGATTTCCAGTGATAGATCCTCCTCCTTCACAGTGCTAAAGTCACTTCTACGATTCATGTTAACCTTGGTTGCATTACCATTAACCTCAGAAGGATGAGACTGTGAATACAGACAGTCACACATCATCCAACCAATTCCATCTACGACATTCCCTTTAATGCCACTAATTTCCTGGGATAAATCCTAGATACGAGCACGGGTTGAATACACTCAGGATGATCTGACCACCCGCTTCCCCCGAAAACATCCAGCATAAACAATGCCATACCACGGCATAGCTTGAAAATATCCAACACACAGGACATTAGTACCCATGTTGTGTTCCAATGCAATTACAGGACACGATACTCTATATGTAAGTGGTTTCGCATCAAAGCCATCAGTGACATCAGAAGACACAGATTATATACGGCTAATACAAATACTCAAGAAGTGGATCCCTAGAGCTCCTTTGCTTTGATCCATTAGCTGTGCCGCATCAACTTGTGCCCACAAATTCTCTCAAGATGTCAAAGGGAAGACCAGAGGGAATATAAATATACCAAGGATGGTAGCTGCAGGATATAGTTAAGATTGGGCTTTCGGTACATTAGGATGCAGTCAGGAGACAGATGACTTCATCATCAGTAAGGATGCCGAGTTGACCTGAATCTTCAGCCTGAATCCCATCTAGAGTGATAAATCATCAAGTAATACAGTTTAAGTGCTATTGTCTCAAATGTTTAGATCTTTAGATGAGTTTTTTATGATAACAGACCAATTAAACCTTTGCAGTTTTCAAGAAGGATGTCATGTGTCACAAATGGTCCATGTGTAGAATCCATTTAGAGCAGGGGTGCCCAAACTCGGTCCTGGAGGGCCGGTGTCCTGCAGAGTTTAGCTCCATCCCCAATTAAACACACCGGAACCAGCTAATCAAGCTTTTATAGGCATACTAGAAACTTACCAGCAGGTGTGTTGAGGCAAGTTGGAGCTAAACTCTGCAGGACACCGGCCCTCCAGGACCGAGTTTGGGCACCCCTGATTTAGAGGTATAGAGTAAGACCTTTAGGTAAGACTAATGACAGGGTCAGTAATGGAAAAAAAGGAAAATCCTTTGTCCTTATACACTGATCAGCCATTAAAACCAAAAGTAAGTTTTTGAATTTCATGTGTGGGAAGCAGAAAAAAATGGGCAAGTGAAAAGATCTGAGTGACTTTGACAAGGGCAAAATAGTTGGGTCAGAGCATCTCCAAAACGGCGAGTTTTGTGGGTTTTCCCGGTATGCAGTGGTTAGTGCCCACAGAAAGTAGTGCAAAGAAGGACAACCGGTGAACCAGCTTTCCAATGCCGAAAGCATCTACAATGGGCACGTGAGAGTCAGACCTGGACCATGGAGCAATGGAAGAAGATTGTCTGGTCTGATGAATCAAATTTGATTTTAGATCTGAACTATCCCTTTAAAGTACATGAATATCAGTGCATTTGCATCAATGCAAAGTGTTAAAAGTCATTGACAAAATAAGAAAAAAGAATGTAAAATGTATATTTCTTAAATATTATATCTTCTCTCTCTCTCTGTGCGTCGTTTACCTGGGGAAGAGATGGCAGCAGGATGCACTAAGGGAGGTAGACAGGCAGGCGGAAGCAGTGTAATGCTCTGGGCAATGTTCTTCTAGGAAACCCTGGGTCCTGGCATTCATGTGGATGTTACTTTGACATATACCACCTATCCAAAAATTGTTGCAGACAATTTCATGGCGATGGTGTTTTCTGATGGCAGTGGCATCTTTCAGCAGGATAATGCACCTGTCACACTGCAAAAACTGTTCAGAAATGGCTTGGGAACATGACAAGATGTTGCTTTGGCCTCCAAACTCCCCAGATCTCAATCCCGTTGACTATCTGTGGGATGTGCTGGACCAACAAATCCATGGAGGTCCCACCTTGCAACTTGCAGGATTTAAAGGATCTGCTGCTAATGACTTGGTGCCACACAGGACATGTTCAGAGGTCTTGTGGAGTCCATGCCTCGACGCATCAGAGCTGTTTTGGCAGCACAAGGGGGACGGACACAATATTAGGCAATCAATAATGCCAAACTAATGTTTTCTTTTCAAGAATGTTATTCTTGTAGAAAGTTTTTTTTTCTTCATTATGATATCATCATTTTTTACTTTATGCCCCAAAAAATATTATTTCAGATATTAAAAAATACACTCATCATAGTAGAGGTGTATTCATTGCATTTATAAAATGCATTTTAATGTATTTTCGAATAAACTAGAGATCTGGACAAATAAAATCTGGGTCACGTCATTGACCCCTTTTCTGCAGACATAGTTTCAGCATTTTTTAGAAAGCCATTGCACCGCAGGCCATATGCCCAGCCTGACATCTTTTCAAAAACATGTTTACAGGACACTTATGTCCTGTGGAGACAGCAAAGTGACAACAACTCCATCCCTGTGATGCTATCACCTCCTCTGCAGAGGGGCAGAAGCTCTGACTTTAGTGATATGGCAGATGTGTGATGGCTTGCTCTACCCTCAGCTGTAACAGCATTCCATCAAGAGGAGAGAGAGAGGATGAGTGCTGCATGTAAACATCTGCAATCATCTCCCTGGGTTATGTCCTGGGGACATGCCAGCTGGCCTTTCAAAAAAAAAATAAAAATACTGACAGCAAGGTCAACTAACACCACTATTAAATATTCAACCTTGAAGTAAGCAACATCCACAGATATTGATGGAAATCTTCCTTATATAAATATATATATATTAGGGCTACCCCCTAATAGTCGACTAATCGTTAGTCGACCAGAAGAAGCTTGGGTCAACCAAAATTTTATTAGTCGCTTAGTCGCAGAAAAAAAAAATCCACAGGCAATTTCACACAGTCCGTGACAGACAGATTGTTAACGGCTAGTCTTTGGTAATACAGTACATCGGGCAGGACATCCAAATGCTCGTCTATCATTCATCGACCTCAAATATGGCTTATCATCTGAAATATGTAAGTAGCCTATTAGCAGCTTCACATGGCCGCTCAATCTAATGTTAACCTAGAGAAATGTGCGCTGTTCAAGTGTCTGTGTGGAAGCTGAACAGTAGCTCACTGCAGGACAGATGGAGGCGCCGGTGCGCTCATTTGATCTTAAAATACTCCGTAATTTTTGGTCATACAGATAAATGTAATACATCTTTCGAATCTATAAAGACTCTACATTTTTTTGTGTGTGTATTTGTGTGAGCACAATACCGCGCTTATGTGAAATCAAACAGGATGCGCTTTCTGTCGTCTCGGTCTGTGAACTTGAGCGCAAAACTCAGTGTATATCTTTGCCTTACAGACATTAAAAACATAACTATATCTATAAATGTCTACTTTAAAATGAAACTATTCAAATGGAAAACAAATTGTCAGATTACGTAATCTGTATGAAACATGCATACAGGCGCATCACTACTGCGGAGATGACGAGGCGGTGTCGCCGACTTCATCTGTGAAGCTGAAAACAAAGAAAGCACTAGTTTATCAAATTATTAAAATGTTAATGCAGTCTCCTTACTGTTTTTCACTGACATATTCATAATCATTACTTCTGCCGGTGTGCTGTGGCAAGCTTTATGCGTGTACTTGAGCGCTTATTAGGCTATGTAGGCAATTAAAGGCTCATTATAATGATTTAAATAGTTTATTATTAAGCGTGCGATTAGTCGACTAATGCTTCAAATGAACGACTACTAGTCGACCAGAAAAATCCTTAGTCGAGGACAGCCACTATATATATATTAGTGCTGTCAAACGATTAATTGCGATTAATCACATCCAAAATAAAAGTTTTTGTTTACATAATATATGTGTGTGTACGGTGTATATTTATTTTGTATATATAAATACACACACACATACAGTATATATATTTAGAAAATATTTACATATATTTACATGTTTATATTTATATTCATATAATTTAATTTATATATATATATATATTTTATATTATTTATTATAAATTAAACACATTTAGCATCAGAAGCAAGAAGTGTTTGCCTCTTTGAATGTTTATCACATTTTAAACATCCACTATCCGCTTTGCATACATTGAAAAAGTCAGCAGATTCTCTAACAGAAGTGAATGTTAGCAGGGCAACTCTTTGAACTAGTTGCAGTGACTTAAGACGACAGAGTGCAAACCAGTTTGAAGATATCTGGCAGATGCTCCTTGAGGAGCTATGATGAAAGAGCTATACTGTGTGTGTGTGTGTGTGTGTGTGTGTGAGA
>NW_015625581.1:820786-840521 GCF_001515625.1 Sinocyclocheilus rhinocerous
TACATAGGAATGAATAAATAATGACGGCAGAATCCCAGGCAAATTTACTCTACAGGCTTATGAATATTTACAGATTTAATTGCCCATATTTTAATTAAAGATATGTCACAATAATAACACTATGAATAAAAATTTAATTAAATTAGCCTATAGGAAAGCCTATTAGCCTATAGAAAAGCGAAGATGTCTGAAATGTACATCTAATTCATGGAAATTATAATAAATAATAAAAAATAAAATAATATAATATAAAATATAAAAAATAATAAATAATAAAATAAAATAAAATGTAATTTTTAATTACAATAAGTAATAAATGTAAAAATAATAACATTATTAACAATAATAAATAATAAAATAAAATGTAATTTTTAATTACAATAAGTAATAAATGTAAAAATAATAACATTATTAACAAGATGCCACTCAGGGCCTAATTTTATGTTTTATTTTATAGTGCACAAATCTATTCCCAAAAAATTGGAAGCACAGGATTGTCCAAGATGTCTTGGTATGCTGAAGCTTAAAAATTTCCCTTCACTGAAGGTAAGGGGCTTAACCCAGCCCCATACAGGAAATAGGTGAACTAGGAAAAAGTGGCTAGAAAGTGATTTTCTTTCCCACACCTGGGCACTACTTTTTCAATGCATACCCTTTTGGACTTGACCAAAGGCAAACTTGCCCATCAGACTGCCAATCAGAGAAGCATGATTCGTAACTCCACAGAACAGGTTTCCACTGCTCCAGAGTCCAGCGGTGTGCTTTACACAAGTCCTTCTGACGCTTGGCATTGTACTTGGTTATGCGATGCTTACACGCAGCTGCTCGGCCATGGAAACCCATTCCATAAAACTCACGCCACAAAGTTTTCATGCTGATATTAAGGCCAGTGGAAGTTTGTAACTATTCAGCTATGAAATCAGCAACGTTGGTTACTTTTACGCACCATGCGCCTCAGCACTCGGTGACCCCGCTCTGTGACATTACGTGATCTTCTGCTTCATGGAGTTGCTGCTGTTCCTAACTGCTTCCACTTTCTAATAATACCTTTTACAGTTGACCGTGAAATATCCAGAAGGGATCAAATTTCACAAACTGACTTACTGCTAAGGTGGCATCCTATCACAATGCCATGCTTGAATTCACTGAGCTCTTCAGAACGACCAGTTTTTTTTTCCAAAAAGTTTGTAAATGCAGACTGCATGGCTAGGTGCCTAATTTTATACACCTGTGGTAATGGGCCTGAATGAAAGATCTGAATACAATCATTAAGAGGTGTGTCCCAATACTTGTGTGCATATAAGGGAGAATATGGTTCTATAGCTCTGAGAAAAACTTTTGAACTTTTCCTTCCTAATAACACCGGCTAAAATTAAACCTGTTGTGACATTAACATTTGCTGGGCCCTTTCAGACGATCTAATTCAATCAGAGGGGAGTACATCGGTTGACACCACTGATTTCATTGTGAAGGGAAAAAACGTGACTGACAAGACTTTATGCCCTCAGTCCATGCGACCTATCGGCAGACCGTTTTCATTAGCATTTCTCATTAGAGTTCTGTTGAAAATGATCATTGTGACATGCACAGACACCACTGAAACACTGATGAAAAAGAGTGCGTCTACATTTATTCGTTTTTAAAAAATCCCTGTAGTTCAGAGAAAAAAAGGGAGCGGCAGAAAATCAATTGACTGTTCTGATTAAATTAATAAAGCACAAAATACCGCCATATCATTTTGATGTTTACCAAATTAAAATGGCAATCACTTTGCAAAACTCTTGTCAGGCATCTCATCTTCTGTTTAACCCGAGAGGTCTATTTGATATTGGTGGGAGTCAAACAGCTCTTCTGGTCTCAGGATCATGGTGTACGTTTACATTTTTGCAGTTTAAATCCCAAAACATTTAATTATTTCCTATTTAATTCAAATGCGCTTTTGTGCGTCTGCAGTGAATAATTAGTCAGATTCCCACAGACCAAAGCTGATTAATAAATTCAGAAACAGAAACAGCTCTGGAGGCCTAATTAATAGGGCAAATATTGATTTTTAGACTATAAAATACAGCTTTTTTTAAGCAGGTAGCAGACGTTTTTAATTCATCTTTCTGGTATAGCCTGTGGATGAAAACTATATTAAAGGAGTCATGCTGCATATTGCATTTATCTTTTATTCCAAATATCTTTAGGGTTTATACCCGAAGATAGAATTGCAAACTACCCATACGGCTTTGCATATTACACCTATGATTATGAACAGAAATTCTGATTGCTGAGAATAACATTGTGTCAATCTCCTTACACTACAATTGCAAAACACAGCAAATATGCTGCTTACACCCCTGCATGATCCTGAGTGAGAATGTCTAATTTTGCAAAGAGCCTAGAGCTAACATCAGCAATATCATTCATAACATCCCTTCCGATTTCCATTGTAAGTTTTGTGCACTTTCATAAATATGGAACAAATCTGTGTAGGAATCAAGACAGACAAAAACCTGTCTTGTCTGAGTGGTTCATGTAGCCATGGAGGGTGATGTAAAGGAAAGAGCTCAGGCCATGTGTGACCGCTGCTCTGTGTGGCCCTCGTGACCACACTCTTCCACACACTGATATTTCCTTACAGTCAAAGGAAGAAGCTTCCTGTCTGCTTCAGTACATTGGTAATACCTACAACACACAAAGGAACACTAAAAATACCAGTAAGTGTTTCCTGACACGTCTTAAACACTCCAGTTTTCTCAGTAGCCAGTTTACCAAAGGTAGTGGGGAATGTTACATAAAGATAATGTAGGTTCAGAATCAGAATGCCTGGACACTGCATGATCACATGACCACACTTTTCATGCCTATGTAAATTCTCAACATGCAGTGGACTTGTGTACTTCTGTGCCATCTAGTGGTTAGGACCTGCCAACAATCCAATATTCTGTAGAAGGCTATATCTTTCTTTGGGATGAACAATACCTAACAGTCTATATTACAGATGTTTATTTATTTATTTATCTGTATTGGGCTGATACTGGATATTTAATTGCGCTCATTTCCTGTATTTCCTTATACAAGACTCAACTAAAGTTAAAATGAAAAAAATAATAATTCAATATAATCTTTAGCAAACTTAAAATTGAATAATTCACTTTTATACTGAAAAATGGAGTAAAAATATTTTCACTCAGAAACGGCTAGAAATAGATTTGCTAGAAGTTTCACAATTAAAAAGAAACAGCAAGTAACATTTAATTAAACATGAAATTTTGATAGAAACACTAAAATAGTATTTTCTATTCCAGTATTTTTTTTTCACATGATTTAGTTACATTTCTAGTATTTTATTTCATTTATTTATTCTGATCGGAATTGAATTTCAACATGCATCCCTAATCCATAATTTAAATTACAATGACATAAATATACTTATGTGTGTGTTTAGGGTCAGGATGAACTTCAGAGCTCTTTTACTGAATAAACACGGTTCGTTTAGAAATTAACAGCATTTCCGTAAGGCCAATAAAGAGCAGATAACAATTTTACAGTGTTTGCATCATGCATCGAACTTTATTGAACTTTTTTCTTTTGAGATTGAAGCATTAAATAATACCATAATAAATAAAAGAGCTATTTACATTGCCCAAAGGGTAAAAAAAGCAAACCAAACCAAATGTCAAGAACACACTTGCTAATACCTGATTTAATGTACCAAATGCTTCCCTTTTGTTCTCGGCATGATCTCCTGAAAATATTTCATGCAACTAAGAAATTCCTATGACTGAAAAGTACGCCAGGTTAAAAAAAACTAACTTTTTTTCTTAATATTGGCATCAAGACGATCACTAAACAATATAACACCTTTCTTTGTACAAGGTTACACCAAATGTATACAAATGAACAGGTCCTAATCTTGAAACAGAGATCAACAACATAGGCAACTGCACACATAACAGAACTTGTGGTTTATGAAACAAGAAAAGTTGGAACTGATCTGACAAATCTCAGCACAGCCAGAATTGTGACTACAAATCTTTTCCATGATGCAACACATATTAGAAGCACAACTAGAGTTTTAATTTTTTTGTTTGTTTGTTTAAGTAGGAGCTTTGATTGTTTTGACTGCAAGTCAGAGACTCGCTTACAAAAATACTTTTTTTTTTTTTTTTATGTAAACTTTTCTCCAAAGGCACTGCTACCTAATGAGCCCAACAGTGCGGTAATTCAGAATCGTGGCTTCCCCTGAACTGGGACGTCCCGTTCCTTCTGGCCCGTCACTTCCACAACAATCATGCTACACTTGTACTCCACAGTATTATTCCCTACTACAATATACAATCAAATCCACTTTCTTCCATCCTCTTATCTCTCACTGCCTTAGAGATCGATTTTATACATGTGATCAAATGTGCAAAATGCGGCACAAAAACATGATGGAAAGTAAAAGAAACACTTTCTTGGTACAGAAAATACTTTTTAAAAAATAACCCTAATAAACCCTTATATATTTCTTTTGCACATGCCCATGTTCGACTATAAACAATACTGACATTTGTGCTTCAATGGTCTAAAGCAATTACACCAAATTACTCTTGCTAAGTAAGAAATAAATACCCTGTGCCTGCAATTATATTCCTAACTATATCCAAACAAGGCCATTATTTTACCCTCTAAACCTAACAGAGCAAAAAATGGTAAGTTTGCTACAATATTCATGAGTGATGCATATTTATGAATGACTGCAAGGCACACATGCTAACATCTATAGCATGCTGCAGATCAGAGGGCTCATCCAGTCCCTGCTACACACTAACAGAATAAAAGGACCAAAATGATGAAAGGCAAGATTTGCTTGACAAGAACAGGCCATAATATGAATACTCCAGCCTCTATTACAAAGAAATATATTTTTGATGTCATTTACTCCATTTACTTGCTTCACTGCAGAACACTGGCAATTTTGTGCAAGAAAGGACCATGAACTACTTTAAAAGGTTGAAAAAAGTACAAAAAAAAAATCCATGGAAACATAAAAACTGAGGTTTCTGTGTTTAAAAAACGCGCCATCTTAAAGAAAAGAAAAGAAAAGAAACCACTGTAAGAGCAGTGATCCCTTTATGATTTTAAAAAAAAAACTGTAAAACTTTTGCTTGCATTTCAAAATATTATGTAGCTTTTTTCCAAGGACAAAAGTGCCTTCACTTTTCACATTTAACTGTAAAAGGTTACAAAAATATTCTAAAATACTCTAATATGTGCACTTGCTAAATGTACAATACTTTTTTGAAATGGCTTGTGATATTTTAGTTTGGTGGTTCTTTAGGTAAAACATACAACTATACAACTTAAAATTGAGGGACAAAGGTCTCTTGCTGGGATTATCACATCCATCCACATTATAAGAATAATACTAATGAGGTGATGAGTTTGTTTTTAAAACACTGTTGAGAATATATATATATTTTTAAAGACAATTGTGCAGGCTTCTTTGTGTAGGTAACCATCAAAATGTCTCTCAAATTGTCCATGAGATCCATACAAATAACAGTAACACATTTAATGGGATACTGGGAAATGGACTGAGGAAATATAACCTGTGTGCAAGGAATGTATATTCACTTTTCAATGCCCACAAGCTCCACAAAGGCCTAAAGGCTCTTTCACATGACTCAACATTACCCTCAGGACAGAGTAAACGTTAACGCAACACCAAAATTAAGTTTGCTGCACCATTTATCACTGATCTATTCAAAGTGCCAGTGACAAAGTCAGCAATGCTTTTCATGCTTTTTCCATGACTTATTGATCATCTTTACTTACAGCGTGTTTTTGGCCAATTACCTGAGCTGTAAGATCATGGCAATGCCGATTGGCTGGCTGCATTAAACCCTTCTCTAGTGATTATAATGAGCTCTGAGGAAAAAAAATTAAATAACCATGTCCATATTATGCTCAAAATATAAATTCAGAAAAAAAAAGAGAAAAAAACAGGCACTACTAAAACATCCACTATAATATTTGTGAATCACAAATACATTTGTATGTATGTGACATGTGGAAGAAAAAAATAGATATCATGGCCACAAAGTAAGAAAATCGTTCCCTCAACTTATTAATTTGTGGTCATGTTGTACTCATTCGTTCCCTCATTTTATTTAAATCACGGCCATGGTGTACTAATTCACCCACTTTGTATTAAATTATTCGCTCATTTTAATTTAGCTAAATCATGGCCATGTATTAATTCGTTCACTTGTTTTAGTTCAATCGTGGCTAACTAATTAGTTCCCTCATTTTAATTTAGTTCAATCGTGGCCACAATCGAACAAGGGAACAAATTAGTAGAACATGGCCACAATTTAACTAAAATGAGGGAACAAATTAAGTTGTGGAAACAACTTCTTCATTTTTTTCTACTGATGTCATGTGTGGGTGCCGTACTTTTAGCTGTCAATGGAGAAAGATGCTTTTTGGAAGCAGATGATTCAATCACGGTATCTATCAACTGGACCATGTTAACTAGCCAAACATCTGGACGCCGGTCATATGAAAGGGCCTTTATAAACAGCATCACGTGAAAGAGCCGCACATTAAGAACCAAGCAGCAGGAACTCCTATTGCCCTGTTTCTTGTGCTGTGAAAATCTTGTCAGCACCTCAGTAAAGTTGGCGAACAGCGTATCACTCATGTACCAGCTTGTCTGGTTTGGAATATCCAAACAGTTTAAAGTCGGCTTCATACAGCCTGTACAGCTCTTTTCTGGACTCCAACGGTAAGTTGGCGAACCAGTCCTGCTCCCAACTGCTGACGGTTTGGTTGTGATGACTTTGCGGGAACTCGACGACATTGTCTACGCGGAGAATCCGCAACAAATGCTCAGCGTCCTCATCCAAGGTCTCCAGCTTCCCCACGAAATCATAATTTATCTGGCAGGGATGGCACAGACGGTACATTTGTCTCCAGTGCTCGTTGAAAGGCATCTCTTTCTCAGTGTTAGGGTCCAATAAATACTGAACGAAATTCGAGAAAGACGGTCGAATCCCAGCAGCGAAAGCGTCCACGACCGATGCCGGTGGATCCGTGTAATTGCTGTATTTTCTCAACATGACGACTGCGAATCTTTTGTAGAAGTCCTCGTTCTCTTGTTCGAATTTGTTGCGATAGGCAGAGATCAGTCGCACGAAAGGATCCCTGACGAACAAAAACTTGGTGTATTTCTTAAGCTTGATTTTCATGAGGTGCCGTGAGAACTTTCCATAGCGCTTCCAGAACTTGTTGAAGGTGAAGTGCAGGCTACTGTTATGGATGAGCTCCTGAGGAACATCCAGAGGGTCTTGATAGGGCACACCGTCCAATAACAGGCTCTCGCTCAGCACGATCATGATGCGCTTCCAGTTTGTGCAGGCCACCTTGGGAACATAACAGTAAATAATCCCATGCCTGTCATCCACGATGAGGTGATCCAATTCTTTATTGGGTATGTCATCAAAAGTCCTGTTCTTTCCGGGGAAGTCAAAGTAACTTCTGTTACCGCACACATCTTGGATCAGCTGCTTTCTACTCTCCTGCCTTTGTTTTTTCTCAGGGCCAATTGGAGTCAGATGGATCTTCCACTCTCGTCTCGGGACAAATTTCTCCTCCGATTTCTCAGAGGACTGATTGTGAGGGTCTCCAGGGGGCGGTTCTCCTCTCACCTGTTCCGTGGGGTCTGCGGTTCCTTCTAAAAACTGGTTGACAAAAGCATCAATGTCCGTCAAAAACGAGCCCTCTTTGTCTTCCTCTACTTTCTTTTCTGGGTCACGACGGCTCTGTGGAGAGAGGCGTGATGGTTGGGGCCCGGAGATAGTTGTGTGCAGGTAAAAATTTGAGGCCCCCACATCATCCCAGTATATGATTATAAGAAGGATCATGAAGACGGCGCCTACAATCATAAAAATGCGGAACAGTCTCGACTTTCCCATTTTGGTTGATTTTGACTGAGAAATTGCCATTCTCACCTCAACTCCATTACAAAATCGACAGCCCAGACTGCATTCATCATAGTCTGAACTCTGAAGTAGAGGAAAACAAATCAGAAAAGGGAAGTCAAGAGTATGTCAGTGTTTTGTAATATTGTGGTTCTCTTCATGCAATAAAAAGTAACATTTCGTATTCTCTTTATATGACAGAGCATCTATATTTCTGTCTAATTGGTCAATCGTAATTGAGCAGTCAAATGCTGTTGTATAATGAGAGCAAATCGACATATTTCATGGCTCACTATGACAACGGTGCTATTTTAATGTCATCATGATACACTGTAGAGACGTGTTAGCTAGCTAACTGCTGGAATACACTACACAACTTTTGCCCTCATTTACAGTCTGAAGTCAACTCTAGTTGCTTCAAGTCAGAGTCAGTCAGCAGATTTTGAGCAGTCAAGAGCTGACAGGCTTCACAGAAAACTGCTTAGTCTATGATGGGCACAGACTCAAATCTGTTAGTTTCGGGCTTTGATTCTATCTAGTCGTTGGAGATCTAACATGTCTGATATTTTTAAGCACGTATTGTTTTCATTTGTTGTGCATTTTCTAGCAATGAGGTGCATGTTTCTGTGTGAGTTTGTTGTGTTCATAACAACTTCTGGTAGTGTGTGATTCTCAGTTGTTAATTGAAGCCCAGGTCAGTTTTTCTCTTTAACCATTTATAGCCTTGGCAAGTGTACGATGCCAAGTGTTTTAAAATCTGTTCAGATTTTTAAAAATGTGTACTCAGAGCTGGGTAACCTCAGATTACAAAAATTAAGTACTTGTAATTAGATTAGGCCTATATTACATTTTAAATTACTCGTAATCAGACTACAGTTACTTTTTATTGATTACATGATCACATATTATTCACACAATAGCAATAAATGATTCATAATTTATTGATACTTCCTAATCTTCTTTTTTCATCGTTCATCCCCTGTTTGGGAAACCTTGACATAATGTAACGTTTAATTAGGGCTGGGTATCGAGTTCGATACTTTTTAGGCACCGACCGAAATGCCTCGATACCATCGAGTATCGAAAAATGTCTCGTCGTTCGGTACCAAATTTCGATACCTAAGGGGTTAATCTCATCAGTGTCAGTGAGCCAATAAGCCTGCAGCACTAGCCGGTGTGTTCGACTAGAAGAGGTGCGGCGCAGATCGATCAGTGTTTGACATCCGCGAGAGCTATTCGAAACCGCACGGAGCAGTCTGCTCTCTTTAGCTCTTGTGGTACTGTAATACACCGATCGGTCTGCACAGTCAAGTCGAACGCACCTACTCAAATCGTCAAGCTCGATAAGTCGAACGTCAAGTCAAGTCGAACACACCTACTAGTTTACACCGGTTACACTCAGAGATGTGGCGCACACGTGAGGCTGTAGTGTGAATGCGTCCCAGCCCCTAGATGTAAGGCTACATTTACACTGGTGCGTTTATGTTTTAAAATGAAAACGATCCTCGTCATACTGGCGTTTCCACTGCGTTTCAAGCCGGCTTTCCACTATCTCCAAGCGACAGACTGAATTCAGATGAATTCAGTCATTCATTAGGTGGGGGGAGTGAATGTACAGCGCTCTCTCCCACCTTCAATACCACGACTGAGGTGCCCTTGAGCAAGGCACCGAACCCCCAACTGTGTGTGTGTGTTCACTGCTGTGTGTGTGCGCTTAGGATGGGATAAATGCAGAGCACTAATTCCTGGTATGGGTCACCATACTTGGCCACAGGTCACTTCACTTTGCCGTCTAATGTGTGTTTTGGCCATGTAATGTTGCTGAAATTAAATATGTTATTACCTCTGAGTCAGAACAGCGATTGTGGAAGAGAGAACACAGGCAGACAGCGCTGGAAGCTGCTAATGCTCATCAGTAAATCAGTGGAAAATAAATAGAAATCATGATTCTGTCTGAGCTATGCATTTTAAAACGAACACTAACTAGTGTAAATGTAGCCTAACAGATGTGTAAACTGAAGACTATTTGAGTTTTATTAAAACTATTTGCACTTATGGGACTCCAGGCCGTTAAAATTATTTGAGAAATAATGCACTCCCGGAGGTGGTTATGTGGCCACGACTATATGGTATGGTCTTTCTCAGTTCTCAAACAAATTAAGAACTATTCGATTTTTATTGACTGAACGCAAGCGCTTATTCTGATAGAAAACACTGTATCGGTTTCCACTGATTAAGAAATATTTTTGTTTGCTTGGGTGGTAATATTAGGTCTATTATATTAATAGGGAAGGGGGACCAAAAATTTGTTTTTTCTACGTCACGAAGATAGGTAAATCCGGACCTGCCATCTAATGTGTGTTTTGGCCATGTAATGTTGCTGAAATTAAATATGTTATTACCTCTGACTCTGAGTCAGAGCAGCGATCATGGAAGAGAGAACACAAGCAGACCAGACAGCGCTGGAAGCTGCTAATGCTCATCAGTAAATCAGTGGAAAATAAATAGAAATCATGATTCTGTCTGAGCTATGCGTTTTAAAACGAACACGCACTAGTGTAAATGTAGACTAACAGATGTGTAAACTGAAGACTATTTGAGCTTTATTAAAACTATTTGCACTGATTTATTGTGTTGGTTACATTTTGTTCCTTTGTGAGTCTTTGAGTTTGTATAAACATCAACAAGCTGAAAAATAAAACCAAAGTTTTTTTTTTTTTTAGACAATGTAATCTTGTTAAAATTGATTTCATAAAATTGGCATCGAAAAAAGTATCGTTCAGGAACTGGTATCAAAGTCAAGGTATCGGTATCGAAAAATTTTGAACGATACCCAGCCCTACGTTTAATGCAGTTGTTGTTAATAGCAACGAATGGAATGTTTTCTTTCTCTTCGCCTTTTGTATATCAGTGGAACAAGATTATCCTATTTAAATCAAAGTAATAAATGGGCCAGGTCTAAAGTAATCTAAAAGTAATCAAAAAGTAGTCCAATTATATTACCAAAAATGTATAATGTAAATGATGACATTTTTGTCATGTAATTTGGAATCAGTAGCAGACTACAGTTTGTCAGTAATCTGCCCAGCTCTGTGTACTGTATTCCAGCTTTGAACATAGAAAAAGTAACATTTACCAATAAATAATATAGGCCTAATTAACATTGCATTGCAGTGTAATATACAGCGTTTGCTTCGCATGTCAGATATTTTCTTCTTGGAAGCTTTAAGCTTCATTTCATGTCCATTTTTTGGCAAATATATTGGTCAGCTGGCTATTATCACAAAATAAATCCCTTCAGGGTTTGTTTGACCATAATAACCGGCTGACTGTACATTATCCCTTACATAATGCAAAGGGTGTTTTAGTTCAAACAGATTTATTTAGTAAGTAATGCAATGTAACCCCTGACAAGGGTTATTTTGCCACAGGGGATCTCCTAAAGGCGTTTACAGGCTACTTACCAAATAATACACAGACATTAAATATTGATGATTATTAATATTATAGCCTACTTGTAGGAAGCGCAGAGACAGAATTTGAACACCGCTACATAACGTAGTAAACACAGTAATTTTCCACATATATCCGTGTATTGTTGTAACAGAGACGTTATATTCGCCTGGAAAATTTGGCGTGTTTCAAATCAAGCGGCTGATAACGCACAGCTATTGGCTGGCTCGTTTCGTTAATGTATTTTAACGTCACAGCACAACACTCTGATGGCGGCTACAAACAAACTAAATATGCGTGCGTAGTAGCGTAGCGTAATAACGACTCAGAAACTGACACGAACGTGTACGAGCTGACAGCACGTGTGGATTTTTCCATTTGTGATTATTTATATATTTAATTTGGGGTCAAATATTATTCCGAAAACTCAAAATGCACTGAACAGCCATACATTTGCCATGCTCTCGTGTTCATTTCAAAGTCAAAAGCGACCCCTCACATTCAGCTGGACACAATGCAGCTCTTTGACTCCATCTCTGACTGGGAGGAAGCTGCAAACACTCGATCTTATCCGCGAAAACTCCTCCTAAGCCATTCATCTATAACGTAACATACTTTCTACTATACTGCAGATTTCGGTTCAATCGGGTGATGGCGTGTCGATTGTTTTTTCATTGACAAAATGAAGATATGAAGTCAAATCTAGAGCAAGTGCAAAGACGTGCCTAACCACTTTTTGTTCCATGGGAAGTCATGAAGCTACTCATCATGCCTGGGATTGCGTCTGTGATTCGCGCACACGGAATTAAAACAATGCTATGTTTAGTATTATATGAGCGAAATGACTGTAACGTGTCTAAACATGGCTGTAACGATCACGGTCTCACCTCATCGCAGGAGAGGGAATTTCTCGGCAGGCAGACGGCGTCAGCTGAGGAGGGATGTGCGCGCGGGGTGTTGACACAGCGGCGCTTAAGTGTCGCGAGATTTCTAATGCTGCGTTCACACCAAACGCGAATAGAGCGTCAAATTCGCGTCTACCGCGTCTAGTTTGCCGCTTGAACATTTTGAATGCATTCGCGCGTCTAGAGCGAAATAGACGCGCGTAAAAAACAAGCGTTTGAAGCGAAATTGACGCGCGTCCGAGGCGAAATCCGCTTCTTGTGGGAGGGGCAAGTGCTAGGCGGTTGTCTGTTTGCAAGATGGCTGATGTTGATCGAGCATTCATCGAGAGAGTTACCGCTTTGTATTTGCTCTGGAGAGTTTAATATCAGGTAATCTGAATGGAGGAGGATACAGACCACTGTAGTGCCATTTTCGCACACTAGAGTACAAGTTCGCCTTTTGGAAAATCTTAGGAAACAAAATGTTTTTCTTCTGTGAGATGATGTAAAAACAGTTTTTGGCATATTGAGCCATGGTAACACCCGTATGATGAGGTAGATCAACCAAAGGCAAGAACAAGAACGCGTTACGATCAGATCCACCAAGAGCAGGCCTGAATGACGTTGGCAGGGCGGCTTCTCCCAGAGCTGGATGATTTTGTTAAAAAGCAGCAGTCAACAGTGGCACAAAATTCTCCTTCTGCAGCGACCAGTATTAAAAGGCACTTGGACTGATGATAACAAGGAAAACTCTGATAGGGGATCCCTCAATTTTTCTCCAATGCTAGTCCACACTCCTCCACTAAAAAACGGATACTGAAAATAACGTAAGAAAATAATTATGACTATGCCAAGGTATTTCAAATAGCATATCAGAGTCATATTGCTGCACACACAGTACCTGCTGTTGGAATTACAGATCTCCGATGGGAATAATTTCTTCATTGATGAAAAACTCAATGGTCTCTTCCTCCCAGTCATCGACATTGCTGTCCAGCTCATCAGTGTTCACACCTAGAAAAGGTCAGAAAATTCAGCGATTACTAAAATAGTCACATACTGAACCACTAGTTTAGGGCTGTCACAATAATTACATTTTTGTTTACAATTAGCTAATTGTGATTCATTCAATTGTGCTAATTTTGTGTTATTATTATACTGCAAGCTAAATATGCTATATGTCATGTTCACTTTGAGCATTTAAACAATGTACAATTTCATTTGGACTTCATAAACCAAAAACACAGGAAAAGCCATGAATAAACCATAAAAATGTTTGTCATGTATCTTTGGTTATAAACAATTACACTATGTTACCATGCACCATTTGGTACGGCCACATTTATATTCAGACACTGCTGAAGGGAAGGTGAAGTTCTGGTCGTCTAGTTTCACATTTTTGATGAGGTGATAGATCTCTTTTTAACATTTGTTAAATTACTACCTTTCACTGCCATTTTTCTTTCAAATCCAAATTTATCACGTCAAAAAAAAATTATCTGGCTGTTCTATTTCCATTTTCACTTTGAGCATTTAAACAATGTACAATTTCATTTGGACTTCATAAACCAAAAACACAGGAAAAGCCATGAATAAACCATAAAAATGTTTGTCATATATCTTTGATTATAAACAATTACACTGTATGTTTACCATGCACCATTTGGTACGGCCACATTTATATTCAGACACTGCTGAAGGGAAGGTGAAGTTCTGGTCGTCTAGTTTCACATTTTTGATGAGGTGATAGATCTCTTTTTAACATTTGTTAAATTACTACCTTTCACTGCCATTTTTCTTTCAAATCCAAATTTATCACGTCAAAAAAAAATTATCTGGCTGTTCTATTTCCATTTTTATTTAGTTTAAAATTAAAATATTGCCACAAGTGGAACATTTAAAAATGTTAAATGTCAATTTCAAAACTGCTGCAACTGAATTTCACACGTTTTTTTCTGCAGTACACAGAATATATAATATACAATTCTATATAAAATATAGAATTTTTTATTCACAATTTCCACCTTACAAAATATTTTTAAGCTTGGCATAAGACTATTAATTTACAGATATAGAAATCATCTCGAGGCCCCCTCGGAAGTTTTGCTGAAGCCCTCCGGTTATTTATAGTATTCAGTATTTGGAGTATAAAAGTTCTTTATTTGAATGGCAATGTGATTGCATAACTTAAAGATTAAAACGTCAAAAAAAAATTATCTGGCTGTTCTATTTCCATTTTTATTTAGTTTAAAATTAAAATATTGCCACAAGTGGAACATTTAAAAATGTTAAATATGTCAATTTCAAAACTGCTGCAACTGAATTTCACACGTTTTTTTTCTGCAGTACACAGAATATATAATATAAAATTCTATATAAAATATAGAATTTTTTATTCACAATTTCCACCTTACAAAATATTTTTAAGCTTGGCATAAGACTATTAATTTACAGATATAGAAATCATCTCGAGGCCCCCTCGGAAGTTTTGCTGAAGCCCTCCGGTTATTTATAGTATTCAGTATTTGGAGTATAAAAGTTCTTTATTTGAATGGCAATGTGATTGCATAACTTAAAGATTAAACATCGCAGTTGTTTCAAAAAATTGTGGTTGGATCAATAAATGCAACAGGTGTATTCTAGAGAAAGGCACTGAAACTGTGTTTGCTAAGCAGCCTAAGAGATGTCACTGATGGTCAATAAAACTCCATGTTAAACAGAGCTGCCTTCTCTGCATTAGTTACCTCCTCTGAGTTCAAGGCGGAGAGGTCTCTGCTCGTTGTACATGTCTACAGCTCTCTCACGGTACTTGCGATACTCCTCCATCATGGAACGTCTCTTGTCCACCAGTTCCTGTGAAGCACAAGGCACTCATTTGAATTGGAGTACTGACCTTTGATCCACATATAAATACTGTGTGCATCCTAGGGAGAAAAAAAACGACGACAGACCAATTTCATACCTTTGATGCCTTGGACTGACTGAGACGATCTTTCTGCTCGAAGATCTTGGAGTATTTCTTCAAGTCCTTCTTAATGAGCTGTGGATTTCAAAATGTAAAGTGGGATTAGAGTTGACTCTGCTTGACAGAGAAATGAGAGTGACCCTGCATCTGACCCCTTCTCACCTTTATTTGCTCTTGAGTCAGGAGAGAGGGAGGACGGGGCCTCCACAGCAGCTGACAGAAACGCTCTTTGTTGGTCTTCTGCAGCAGACGGCCCTGGAATGTCCACAGCCAAAAGGCGTTGTCCACCTTAAAAAAAAAAAATGTAATCAGTTTATACAAAGGTATCTGATATGCATTTTCAATCCACATAAAGGAATAATACATTTAAACACCTCCCTGTATCATATTTTATGACTGAAATCCAGTCTTATTTCTTGTTTCTTATTCATTTTGGGGTGCTAATTACAAAAATAATGTCTATTTTGCTATAGCACCTCACATGTTTTCACAAAATGTGTGTTTCATAGCATTTTTGCGTTTTATTATAATTTGTAAGGTGTAGTCATCTTGTAATATCTCTCAATCAGTAAAAAAAAACATGATTCCCATCTTCCTCTGAGCCAATTGTCCAATTCTGAGCTGATTTTCACATGCATGAATTCTAAAGACCTTACTTTATGTCTAATAAAATCCAGGTTAAACAGAATTTGACAGAAGAAAAAGCAAACATGACCCAGATATTTTCTGCTACATCTGTGGGTGTTTTACCATTTTACCACATTGGAAAATTAGATTGGGATGGAAAAAAGATTACTTATTTATAAACTTGTTTATGTAAATGTTTTTCACATTAAATGAAGTGTTTTAGCACATTTCAACTCCTTACAGATTGTAAGTTTAATTAATGATACATTTTGAATACCTATTTTTTTTTGTCATTAAAACTGAAACGTCTGAAAAATCTTAATTCTTATTTTGTGGAAAAAGTATTATTGATTAATGTGTTTATTGATATTTTTAACTCAACATCAAAAGTATTCATTTCTTTTCATAAAAGATTCTAACTGACCTCAAACTTTTGAACGCTAGTGTAATTTAATAATAAATATAATATTTGCAATTGAATCAGATAAATCACCTTGTGGCTCCACCAGGAGACAGATGTCACAACATATCGTCCGGTGGGGTCCCATTCTACGTCTGAGGCCATGTAATGCTCTGCGATGTTCATCATGGTGCAGTCTGACGTGTCCACAAAAGCAAGAGCTCCATTCATGCTACAGGATGAAGCAGAGAAAATTATACAAATGAACCACTCTAAAAGACAGTACAAACTAACTCAACACATTTAAAGAGTACAGACCTCCTCAACCCAGCCAAGACCAAAAACTGCCCCTGTGGACTCCAGAAGATGCTGTTTGCCTGTTGCTTGTCAAACATTTCTGAAACAACACATTTTTTAGTTCATTTTTAGATCATGTACATGTATTAAAAAAAAAAAATCAAGAGTAATACATTCACAATGTGAACACTCACTTATTAAGTCAATTTTGCCATTGTTTTTCACATGGTAGAATGACACATTGATTCTGGGAGCTTCACCATGTAGCACAGCAAATTTGCTGCCATTTGGTTCCCAAGCAAAGGCAATGATGCTCTCTGTAAGACAGGAAGAGATATTATAGAGATATTAAAGATAGTAAGAAACAAGAAATAGCAATATAATGTCTCAAGATCCATCTCTACTTACCTTTCATCTCCACCACATCCACAGGTACCTGCTTCTCTCTCATTCTGAAGATCTCAAAGTTGGTGACAACACCCTAAGGTAAAAAGAAGTTGAGCAAATCCGTGAAAAGGAAACATAAAAATTTAGCGTCAAAGCACAATTTCAAAGCAGCTGTTATACCTGTGTTCCTTTGGGTGTCCTGTCCACCTTCACACAGAGATAGTCTCCGTTTTTCTGCCAGTGAAGTTTGCAGTCCACAACATTAAACAGGTTGCGGACTCTGATCTCGTTCCTGGATGGAAGCTGCATGAGTGTTACTCTTGCTGGGATGTCCTTATCCTCTGGAACCCAGAATGCAATGATATTATCACCAGGTGACCAGGAGAAATCCCTGTGGACATAAAATTCATTCTACATTAAAACATAACTTAAAAAAATAAGAATAATTGGAATTAGTACTTTAAAAACAAAAGAAATTAATACATTTATTCAGCAAGGATGCATTAAATTAGTCAAAAGTGACCGTATAGGATTTTATGACGTTACAAAAGATTTCTATTTTACATAAATGCTGTTCTTTTGAACTTTCTGTTCATCAAAGAATCCCGAAACAAATGTATCATGGTTACTACAAAAATATTAACAATGATAGTAACATGTTTCTTGAGCAGCAAATCGGCATGTTAGAATGATTTCTGAAGGATCATGAGACACTGAAGACTGAGTAATGATGCTGAAAATTCAGCTTTGCATCACAGGAATACATTACATTTCAAAATACATTAGAATAGGAAACAGTTAATTAAAATTGTAATAATAGTTTCACGATATTCCTGTTTTTTTTTTTCTGTTTATGACCAAATTAATGCAGCCTTGGCAAGCATAAGAGACTTCTTTTAAACCATCCCAAGATTTTGAACAGTAGTGTATTTATGCGTTTTCAATCGTTTTATTTTACTCACTTAATTCCATTAATCTTCAAACTCTTCTTGTCCAAAAGACCCATTGACTAGAAAAGAATCAAATTTGATTTGTTAAACAACTGAACTCTAAGGATTCTCAAACCTTGTATCTCTGACACAGGACACTTACCGGTGTTTCATAGATGCTCAGCGTGTCCAGCGTCATTCGGGCAAAGAACTTCCCATCTGGACTCCACCTGAACAGAACAAGTTTACATTGTTATATTAAATATTATAGTTTGACTATAACGGAATGGTAAAACATGCCATGAAAATCAGCTCCACACTTACTTGAAAATTGGCCAGTGGGCAGAGCTTTCACAGTGGAAGCCTCTTTTCTTGTGTCCTGTGAGAACATCCCAGATGATGATCGCCTGTGGGTCGTCTTTAGTGTCCATAAGAGGGCTGAATGTGACAACATATCTGCAAAAACCAAATACATAAAAAATGTGTAACAGCACGAGAAAAGAAAAAAAAAATCATCTAACTGTACCATGCATGATATACTGAAAAATATTGTCCTAGTATAAAGATCTCTTTGAAATATATGAAGTAGTGAATGATTTATTCATCTGCTATTGTTTGGTTATTTTGATACTGTCACCATCGACTAACAACCAGGGTTATTAGTGTTATTAACTAAAACCATAAAAAAACATTTGAAATAAACATTAACAAATAAAATAATATATACATATACAGTATACAGGTGCATCTCAATAAATTAGAATGTCGTGGAAAAGTTCATTTATTTCAGTAATTCAACTCAAATTGTGAAACTCGTGTATTAAATAAATTCAATGCACACAGACAGAAGTAGTTTAAGTCTTTGGTTCTTTTAATTGTGATGATTTTGGCTCACATTTAACAAAAACCCACCAACTCACTATCTCAACAAATTAGAATACTCCATAAGACCAATAAAAAAAACTATTCACTAAAAATGTTTTTTTTATTGGTTTTATTTTATTGGTTTTTGTTAAATGTGAGCCAAAATCATCACAATTAAAAGAACCAAAGACTTAAACTACTTCAGTCTGTGTGCATTGAATTTATTTAATACACGAGTTTCACAATTTGAGTTGAATTACTGAAATAAATGAACTTTTCCACGACATTCTAATTTATTGAGATGCACCTGTATATATATATATATATATATATAAAAATTATTTGAGCTCACTGCCAAGGCAACATCTCATTTTCGTTTAGTTTACATTGATGTACGAAAAGAACTAAAACAAAATAAAATGAAAGTAAAAACTTATACTTAATAAAAACTACACATTTAAAAAAATTGACAAAAGCACACAAATTACTACAGGGTTTCTTGCAGACATGAACAAGTTAAATTTAAGACTTTTTAAGACCTTTTTAATATCAACTTATATGAAATTTAAAGGGGTCCTATGATGCTGCTAAAAAGAACATTATTTTGTGTATTTGGTGTAATGAAATGTGTTTATGCGGTTTAAAGTTAAAAAAAACACATTATTTTCCACATACTGTACATTATTGTTTCTCCTCTATGCCCCGCCTTTCTGAAACGCGTCGATTTTTACAAAGCTCATCGGTCTGAAAAAGCGAGGTATGCTGTGATTGGCCAGCTATCCAGTGAGTTGTGATTGGCCGAATTCCTCAAGCGTGTGACGGAAATGTTACACCCCTTACCATATTGTGATGCCCTGTCAGGCCAGAGCGATGATTCAAAAACATGAAAACCCATAATAAATGAGGCATTCGTTGCATCCAGTGGGGACATAATTACTGATTATAATGACTTATACTGTCTTTTTACGCATTGC
>NW_015625581.1:840592-840952 GCF_001515625.1 Sinocyclocheilus rhinocerous
GTCAGACTGAAGATATTTTAGCGGTAATGTGACCAAAATATTTAAGACCCATCGAATCCGAATTTAAGACATTTTAAGACTTTTTAAGGCCTTATATTAGGAAAACGTTATTTAAGACATTTTAAGACTTTTTAAGGACCCGCGGACACCCTGTACTAAAACTTTAAAATTAAAATTAAAACAGAAAATATGAATGTCCCTCCATGTTATATATAAGTAAAGTTTTTTGTTTTTTAGTGATATATATATATATATATATAATATATGTGTGTGTGTGTGTGTGTGTCAGGGCTGCACAATTAATCGAATTTCTAATCGCGATTACAATTATGGATGCCACAATTACGTAATCGTTCAAAG
>NW_015625581.1:841243-898416 GCF_001515625.1 Sinocyclocheilus rhinocerous
ATGCGAGCAGCTACTGGTAGCCAGTGCAAATTGATGAACAGAGGTGTGACATGCGTTTTTTTCAGCTCATTGAAGATTAATCTTGCATAGGGGTGCTCCGATTGATCGGCTACCGATCACTATCGGCCAATAATCACGTTGGGATGATTGATCGGCGGTCTCTAAAAGGCCGATCTCAAGCTGATGACGCTGCCGTGAGAGGTTTGGCACGACATGCAGCGGCACTGTCTCACAGAGCGGGTGAAATAATTATAATGCTGAAGGTGAGGTACTCACTTTCATATATCTTCATTAAATAACTTATAAAGTAATTTGAAAACCTCATGTGAGACGTAATTTCACAAACAGCGTGAGTGAATCACTGCGCGCGCTCTCTCTCAAAATACGCAAATGGCTTCAAATCACCACACATTAAATGTTTTGCCACTTGCTTGAGCAACTTAATATATAAATCTAGAAGTAAATGCAAAAGTAAAAAGCATTGAATAATGTGTTGCTTTTATTGTTTAAACATGTCTGTGAAAAATTGTATTACTGTACTGTGTAAAAAAAGAATTGCAATTCTGAAAAAGCATTTTCAGTGACAATATTTGGATTTGAAATCAAAATAATGGATAAATGTTGTGTTTGTGGTAAACAGCCACGGATCTCCTGTGTGAAAGCTGCTTCCCCTTTCACAAGAGACACCTAAGCGGGGAATTCAAAAATGAAATTCAGGCCCTGAAAAAATGTCTAAAAATCCTGATTGGAGTATCACTATAAATAGTTATAAATGATAAAAAGAAGGCTTTAAAAAGATCGGTATCGGTGATCGGTATCGGCAGATACTGCTTTCTATGATCGGCGATCGGCCTCAAAAATCCTGATCGGAGCACCCCTAGTATAAACATCATTCAATGTAAATTGTGATAATCGTAATTAATAATCGCAATTACAATTTCAAGGGAATAATCGACAATTATGATTTTTGTCATAATCGTGCAGCCCTAGTGTGTGTGTTTAGAAATAAACAAAAAGAAAAATGGGGGGAAAATGACATGTCAGTCAAATACAAATATGAACCCATTTCTACAGTCCATGACATACCTCTCACAGGGTGAGAAATCAATGAGCTGAACCCCCTGATGACTGAACCTCTGGATCTGCTTGAACTTCTCACCACCCCAGAGAGCGATGCCTCTCTGATGGAATGTGGCCAGATAGGTGCCTTTTGGAGACCAGCGCACATATGTTTCGGTCCAGCGCTACAAGCAAAACGTAACAAAAAGATGCTGAATACAGTATGCATGGCCACATGGTTATTACATTCTAAAGATGAACAGATGAACTCACCGCTCTCTCCTCTATTTCAATAGGCTCCTTGACATCATTAGCAAATATGCCTGTTCTTTCACCAGAGTCATAGATTACGCTGTACTGATCACGACAGTCAGGGTCCTCCAGCCAGTGACGCAGATTCCCCTGAAACCAAAAGACCAAATGTCAAATGAATAAACAAATTGAAAAGTATGTTACTGTATTGCAGGGCTGGATTACACACAATCAGAACAAACTACTCACAAAATCTTTAAAGGGCTGCTTCTCAGGAGCTTCCCACTCATCACAGATTGACATGTACCTACAGAGATGAGAAATGTTTTATTAGAGCCAAAGAATAATACATCAGTCAATATTTAGCATATTGTTCATTATCGCACCGGCTAAATTTTGGCCAATAACATCACACAACATCAGGATTTTAAAATAAATTTAATTTCAGTTTAATAGTATGATATCATCTATATCAGCATCCGTGCTTTCTAAAATATTGGCATCAGCAGCAGCAATCAACAAATGCATATCAGCTGACCACCATTTTAGATCGAATCAATCATTCGCAAATGCTGTCACAATAACAGCACAGTTCAGGACAACATACTTGTCAAAGTCTGTGAACAGATTGACACGGAAAGTATGCTGCTTGTCCAGCTTGTAGCCATCAGCGTTCTTCACAGCTTCATGAGCATGACTTGGTGCAGAATACTCCAGGAAAATGTACCTGGGAAAATTAAGCACATTACTTATAACTCAAAGAATAGCATAATGCTATCATGTTTTTCCATTTCAGGGATCATATTAATCAGTATTAACATATATAATAGGTTACAAAAGCACTATTATGCAAGCATCAATTTCTAATATTCATATCCTTTTTAATGGTAGGCCAAACAATGTATAATATGTGACCCTGGAGCACAAAACCAGTCTTAAGTCGCTGGGGACAAGCCATACATCAATGGAAAGCTTTTTTTATTCAGCTTTCAGATGATGTATAAACCTCAATTTCGAAAAATTGACCCTTATGACTGGTTTTGTGGTCCAGGGTCACGTATCGGTTATATTAAAAAAAAGATTGGCAAATTGTCAACGATGGTGCATCCCTAACGTTACTTCCCATAGCAAGCAAACCCAAAATTACCCCTTGGTCTTTCCATCTGCGTCTGGATAGAATTCATTGGTGATTTTGCCAAACTTTGAGAAGATCTTCTGGATGACGTTCTTGAGTTTCTCCAGACGTTCTGGACCAACCTGAGGGACATTATCCACCACAACAACCGAGTCGATGCCGTCAGCCTCCTGAGGTTTATCCCGGAGGACATCCTCCAGCAACTCTGCGTACGGAGAAAAACACCCAACAAAAGCCACATCAGCATCTTAAACATGCTATGGTTATCCAGATGTTACAGCACTGCACTTAACTTTGTGAATTCAAGAGCAAAGCAGCTGCTGACACAATGCAAGAGCGCTGCTGTGACGCGCGCGTCTATTTCCTAAAGCTGCTTTTGTACCGCTAGCGCGCATGCTCAGCTGAAAAACGGAAGCGTTAACTGGAATAAAATGCGTTTAATCTAAAACAAAGCAGTTAAGCGGTATCATATGTTACTAAACAATGAATCGGAAGGGTGTTGGTGTTAGTCTCGGGCTGACATGTTGAGCTTTAGGGTCAAGTGTGTGACTCGTGACTCGTGCCCCGTTAGCAGGCGGGCTAAAGCGCAGGCCTCTCTTACCCTGATCACTGTCATCCACGAAATCCTCCGGATCACTGAACGAAGGCTCTTCTCCGTCGTCATACTCCATTTCTGCCTCCATATTCTCCGTATCTCGCATTTAGAGATCGATTCCTGTCAGTCTGGGCTTGTGAAAAGGCGGTGGTGAATTTCACAGCATTAATCCAGAGATTTTACTCACTCGGCCATGTGCAAAGCAGCCGGCGCCAACCACTGCGAGCGAGAGAAGGACCGTACCTTGTGTGCGGAGAGCGGGTGAGGGCTCTTACAGAGCGTTTTAGTATTCATGTACAACACAAACTTAAGCGCAAGATGGGGGGTTAATTTAAAATAACAGTGTATATATATATATATATATTTATAATGGTATTCATGTGGTCCGAATGCGCTGAATGTGTCATTTTACTGTAAAATATGGAATGCTTGACCCCTTTTATCATCAACATGGTCTTTCCCTTTGCTTATCGCCCTGTACTTCCTGTTCATGTGACAAGTACCTCCAGTCCGAATATGCGTTATTATGAACTACTAGGCCTATAGTATGCAAAAGCGATAGATAGATAGATAGATAGATAGATAGATAGATAGATATCTGAATTAAGCTGAATAAATAAGCTTTCCATTGATGTATGGTTTGTTAGGACAGGACAATATTTGGCCGAGATACAACTATTTGAAAATCTGGAATCTGAGGGTGCAAAAAAAATCAAAATACTGAGAAAATCGCCTTTAAAGTTGTCCAAACGAAGTTCTTAGCAATGCATATTACTAATCAAAAATTAAGTTTTGATATATTTACGGTAGGAAATTTACAAAATATCTTCATGGAATATGATCTTTACTTAATATCCTAATTATTTTTTGCATAAAAGAAAAATTATCATTTTGACCCATACATTGTATTTTTGGCTATTGCTACAAATATATTTGTGCTACTTATGACTGATTTTGTGCTCCAGGGTCACATTTTTGCCTGTGACAAATACATCAACTTGGTTTGAATGTTATTTTAGAGTGGGATGAATTTATTAATTTTGCACAATCTCAGAGGCTTGTTTGAGTACCCCAGTCTTCTCCTTTTATACCATTGTACCCCATTTTGGGTAACTGTACAATTGTACCTATATGTGTGGTACACGTTGTGAGTTTTTTTCCAGTGACATAACATTCAAATTCACCGGAAGGGTGAAGCCTGGTAATGAAATGGAAATGAGACCCTTTAATCTTTGGGGCGGCTGGGAACATTACAAGAGAGTAATTTTTCAAATACATCCTCAGGGCATGACTGCAACACACAGTTTACAGTGGGTACGGAAAGTATTCAGACCCCCTTAAATTTTTCACTCTTTGTTATATTGCAGCCATTTGCTAAAATCATTTAAGTTAATTTTTTTTCCTCATTAATGTACACACAGCACCCCATATTGACAGAAAAACACAGAATTGTTGACATTTTTGCAAATTTATTAAAAAAGAAAAACTGAAAAATGCTCAGTATTTAGTAGAAGCACCCTTTTAATCTAATACAGCCATGAGTCTTTTTGGGAAAGATCCAACAAGTTTTTCACACCTGGATTTGGCGATCCTCTGCCATTCCTCCTTGCAGATCCTCTCCAGTTCTGTCAGGTGGGATGGTAAACGTTGGTGGACAGCCATTTTTAGGTCTCTCCAGAGATGCTCAATTGGATTTAAGTCAGGGCTCTGGCTGGGCCATTCAAGAACAGTCACAGAGTCGTTGTGAAGCCACTCCTTCCTACAGAAACACAAGGAAACTATTAAACACAATAGGAGACTGTTTTGCATTGAATAAGCACAGTGGTGTATAACGGAAATGATTGTACTCTTTTCATCCAGTAAATGAACTGCGGACCTAAACCACAGTTCAACATCTAATGAATTATATATTCACATCTGTGTGAAACGAACTGCTGTTCCAAATAGGTATAGGCTATGTAAAGTTACACTTGTATAACCTCCTCAAAAGGCCTTAATAATAATCAATTTAATGCATCCCTGCTAAATGAAAGTATTAATTTCATATAAATAAATAAACCAAATTAATGGCCGATTATTCTTCTGCAAGCAAAAGCAATGAACTTGATATTGGACATAATTTTCTTTATAATCTTTATAGATCAAAAATGAAAATGAATCAAATATAAGAATCGTTGAATTTTTTTTTATTATTTCTTTTTTGTTTCTTTTTCCTCTAGCAATGTTTAATTCTATGTTCTAAAGGAGATTTTCAAAATGTTGTCTTTTAAGTAGACAAACGCTTCTTTACACGTAACCAGTAGGGGGCGCTCTTGTTGCAAGGAGTTTGAAGTTCATATTAGTTTGTCTTCCGTTAGTGAGAGATTTCCCAGCCATACAAGAGTCAGGTGATTTGTTCTGTCTGGACAAACTCTGGCCATCTGCACAATGATTGGTGTCCTTCTAGCTATGTTTTTGCGGCTGCGATTAGATTACTAACAGTAAAGTTCCCGTAGGCACATCTTTTCCAGCTAATGTCAGAGCTGACATTTTCTTTCACTCCTTAATACTGGAAAAATCACTGTTGGATGTGTATTTGAAAGCCCAACACAAACCTAGCAGGCAGATTAAAGTAAAGGGCAGACTGAAACATTGTTAAACAGTCTGGCAATGACTGCTGCCCTTATTTATTACTAAATATCAGCATTCAATTTTGAAGTGCAATGAAAGGCAGCCTGGAGGAAAAAATGTAAGTATAACACAAGTCATGAGTTTTACCTCACGCAAATAAGCCCTGGTCGGCCCAGAAAAGGCACTTTGTGTGCTTAGACATTATCTTCTTCCTTGAGCCGAGGATTTGTCAAGGGTTACATGGGGAATATTTGTTTAGATGTGTCTTACCATAATAGGACCTCTTTGTTCATAGTCAAACATTAGCTCCCTCACAGGAAAGAAAACGTTCTCAGCAACTCTTATATGACAATAAAGCCTAAAATAGCTGGCTACAAAGACGGGTGGCGTTTTGAAAAAGATGCATCTACGCTTGAAGTTAAAATTGTACTTACTGAGCACAGGCCCCAGTTGGGGGTAACACTTCCTCTGCCACTTAACTCTTGCATAACCTCTGTTTATTTGTCTTAGTTTGAACTTGCTCCCAAAGCCATGTGTAGGAAATGCACAGTGTGGAGACAGTTCGGTTTTTCATATATGGGAAAACAGCAGATTTAAACTTTACACACAAATAAGACACCAGAAAGCTAATAGTAATGATACAGAAACAACATTAATGTCAGATAATCTATCCTCTAATATACAAAGGCAATTGGCGTAGTTGGGATGTGACCCAAAAATGAGTCATATCCTATCTCACCACAGACAAAATGTAAATAATGAAATGCAGCTCTGGTCATATATGTCAAAGGCTGATTGTCTAGTCAAACTGAGGTAAATTCATCTGTCACATTGCCTATGATTCATTTTAAAAACGTTTTGATTTAGTTTTGTTTGATCAATAATTTTGGGGTTGTCGTAAAATGACATTCATCTTCCTGTTTTTGTTATCAGTAATGTACATCTGTGTTACACTTTTCTGTTATTTAGTAAATGTTTATTGTATTATTTTTCACATCATCTGTGTTGGTCTTTGTGTCAACAATCCTGTGCGTCATCTATATATGAGTATTGGTCACTTACAATTAACTCTGATTCATCTTGTGGATTTCTATTGTACAGTCTGCATTATCATGGTGATTTTGAATGTTAAAAGCAGATTTTGAATGGTATATTAATATATATTTTATATACAGGCACTATATGCCATCCCATAATTTTTTTTACTGTTAATATCTGGCAACCACAGCTGCCTGTATTATTTTTTACTGTAAATTAAACAGCATATTTTTAAAGTGCATATTCAGTTGCAATATGCAGTTGTATAGGAACAAGGCCAAAAGTATAACTCAACATTTTATTGTATTTATACAGGTCTTATATACAAAACACACATAATGAAGTTAAAATCTGGAATTTCACACTTTTTACAATCACTGGATACATAAAACTTTAGGGAAGCAAAACTGAAAGTTGAAAAAAGTACAGTAAAACACTGAAAGAGTGTTGAAATAGACATCCTGTTAACAGGGACACTCATGAGATCCTAAAAGGGACAAAACACCAGAGCAGCAAATGTAACGTAAATACTGTAGTTAAATCACCTTCAGTAGATTGAAATCACAACTGGAAATAGTTTCTTTGATTATTATTCACCAAATATAATTTATATCAAATTAATTACGCGCCATATGCTTGTCTTGATTGCAGGTTTTAACAGCCTTCATACTGTGTCTGTGTTTCTTTTCCGCTATTTAACTTTCAAACTCTCCCAATGGATTTATGGTCTTAAAAGAGGAAACAAGGACAAACACAGCCTTGAATTAAAGAATCCAATCAGCTTCTTTATGTGCACAAGAGGAGCCAGAGGTCTTCCAGTAAATGCATGTGTTTTGCTCCCACTGGGAAGAGCTGTCAGGGACAAAGGTTTAGGGTGTGTCCAATATCTCAAATCAAATCCCTTCCTGCCAACTTTCAGTAAGCCAACATGGCACTGCGGTGATTATGAGGAAGGACATAATTTAAATACCTTTAGGGCACAGAGAGACATTGTCAATGCTGTTTTGCAAGAAATGAGTCACAGTTTCCATTGTAGTCCACAAACAAGAAAGAATGCAAGAAACTGGCTTGATGCTCTTGTTAAAACTTTTTCATAGCTTATCTCAAGCTTTCCCTTAACACAAAACAATGGCAAAAACAAAATTCTGACAAGTGGACACCTGCACTGAAATTGAAACCGCTGGTCCTCCAAGGAGACTGTGAGTCAGCGACTACTTCTGATGACAAAACCAGATCTCTGGAAAATGGATCAAACTGTGCTACCTCCCACAACAAATACTTCTTAGCATTGGCAGACATCACCAGGAAGTCACTTTACACCCCGTTCATGAAGTAGTTCAAAAGAATAAAACACAAAATGGGCGCAACAAATTGGGGGCTCGTCCGGGATCGCAACTCCAGCTAAAACCAAAAGCCCACAGCTGTTCACAGCTGACATTCATCAAGATCCAGAGAATAAAACTCAGTCCCCGAACAGCATCGGGTTGACTCCCTCTGAAATCTCCTTATAAAATCATAAACTACACAGGTTACATACATTTCGAGAGGATTAACATCATATGAATACTCATAAAGTACACATGCTGTGCAATAATGACATTTAAAGAATACCATTAATGCATTATTTAAGTTAGTGGTGTTAGGCATAACCAGTGATTTGACCCTACTCTATACTTCAAAGCTTGTAGCTTAACTCGAAGAGACACATAAAAGCAGAAGAGACAGTTAACATGTACAAAAGCTGCTATTCACTCTATGTACAAAAACCCTGCTTAGTTGTTAATGAGAATTTTGCATGTCATCTATAAACTCACAAGTATAGATAAAGCAAAATGTGATTTAAATGTTAGATTAAATAAAAATAAACCTGTCAAGTGACATGAAATTAACTACTTGTTCAAGCAGGATGTTCAGTGCAGGTTTGCTGTTGATATTTAGGATGTTATTTGGGAGATGAGCCAGTGTAACGTTATTGTGCATTGAGATTATCCTTGAGGAAAGAGGTGAAAATTCTCTATAATGATTAATTATCAGTCTGTTTCATTTTCTTTGCAGTGACAAACTGTAATACCCTCAAATGTTCTTGGCTTTTAACACATTAAAACACATTAAAACGAGTGAGGACAAAGAGAGATTCATGTCATTTTTATACACCATGTCTCAAGTATAAAGGACTGGATATTGGAGTACATGATTAACTAACACATGATGTTTCTTCTGCACAGTTGTCAAGGCAAAATGGGTTCAAATGAAATCCAGAAGGCATTTTTTCCTGCAATAGGATGGGAAACAGACTCAAACAACGGCAAAACTGATCAAAAATTACTGTAAAAGTCACTGCAACATTATGTCTTTAAGGTTCTCCTGAAGAATTGTGTCTTTGACGGCATGAAAGACGAAGCGAATGTTCTCGGTGTCAATGGCAGTGGTGAAGTGGTGGAAAAGTGGCTTGCTGCGGTTGCGACGTTTGCGGTTGAAGCATTGCACAAGATAGGCCTGCACGTCCTCCAGTCGGTGAGGGTCTCCTCGGAAGTCGGAAAAGTGTTTGCTAATGTTGACTTTGAGTACCTTCTCCACCAGAAGGTCCATCTTGTTGAGGAAGAGGATTATGGACACATTGGAAAAGAGCTTGTTGTTGACTATGGTCTCAAAGATGTTCATGGACTCCACCAGACGGTTGGTGCGGCGGTCTTCCATCAGCACCTGGTCGTACTCGCTGGAGGACACCATGAAGAGGATGGAGGTGATGCCGTCAAAGCACTGAAACCATTTCTGTCTCTGAGAGCGCTGGCCACCCACATCTACCATCTTAAAAGGGATCTTCTTAATGACAAAATCGTGCTCCACAATCCCCTTGGTGGCCTTCCTGGCCAATAGGATGTCCTGTCGGCTCGGTACATAATTCTGTAAGAAAAGGTTGAGTAAAATTGAGTCAACAGCAAGTACACTGTTTATCATTAGATAGCATGATTGTTTTTTAGCACAAATCAAACAGTTTTTAGCAGTTTACTTCTGCTAAATTTATCTTAAATGTTTTTATTAACAATCTTATTATTTGCACAGCTCTTTTAGAGTTTTTTTATGGCTTGCGTTCTACTAGGGTTTTGTTTTTTAACCATTTGTGCAACCTAAAACATACTTAAAGTTAATACCTAAAACATACTTAAACATACAAAAGTAAAATAAGAGTGGTTCCCAGGCAATCTTTTGTCATAAACATATAACCTCTTAATGAAAATTGCCAGAAGGGCAGACAAAATGATCTTGAAGCAGTTTTCATAGGCCCCACATCCCACCCAAACTGACATGTATTTGTTTTGTCATTGGCCTTGGTTTCCGTGCTCACACAAAACACTTCCAGGCCTTTTTTTATCACTCATATGAGACACACTATGTGTTCTTGGCAACCTTGGCCAATATCAGTCTCAAAGAGACCATTTTACTTTCATTTTCAGTGTCTCCAGTCTTCAGTGTCATGGACACATTGGAAAAGAGCTTGTTGTTGACTATGGTCTCAAAGATGTTCATGGACTCCACCAGACGGTTGGTGCGGCGGTCTTCCATCAGCACCTGGTCGTACTCGCTGGAGGACACCATGAAGAGGATGGAGGTGATGCCGTCAAAGCACTGAAACCATTTCTGTCTCTGAGAGCGCTGGCCACCCACATCTACCATCTTAAAAGGGATCTTCTTAATGACAAAATCGTGCTCCACAATCCCCTTGGTGGCCTTCCTGGCCAATAGGATGTCCTGTCGGCTCGGTACATAATTCTGTAAGAAAAGGTTGAGTAAAATTGAGTGAGTAGCAAATACATACGGTTTGTCTTTAGATAGCAGGATTGTTTTCAGCACAAATCATACAGATTTTTAGCAGTTCTGCTAAATTTAATATGTTTTATTAACAATCTTATTATTTGCACAGGTCTTTTAGAGTATTTTTTTTATGGTTCACGTTCTACTAGGGTCTTTTTCCATTTGTGCAACCTAAAACATACATACTACATTTAAACATTCGTATATTTTTTAAATCTATGTGGTCAAAAGTAAAATAAGAGAAGTTCCTATAGGCAATCTTTTGTACATACAACCTCTTAATGAAAATTGCCACAAGGGCAGACAAAATGATCTTCAAAGCAGCTTCCATAGGGCCCACATCCCACCCAAACTAACATGTATTTGTTTTGTACATGTATTGGCCTTGGTTTCCATGCTCACACAAAACACTTCCAGGCCTTTTTTATCACTCATATGAGACACAGTATGTGTTCTTGGCAACCTTGGCCAATATCAGTCTCAAAGAGACCATTTTTCTTTCATTTTCAGTGTCTCCAGTCTTCAGTGCCACCTCCTCTGCTGGGAAACACTTTATAAAAAAACACTACTCTGACTAACTATCTATCTTTCTAACTATCTTTCCAGATGACTATCTTTGTTTATTTAATTTATGTATCATTATTAGAACAGTGAATGATCATATACCATGAAGATCTGGCACCACTAAATAATGTTTTGTTATCATGACTCACCAGTTGTCCAATCCAATCCAAGTTGTCCAGGAAATATTTCACTGATTCACTCTGTAAAAAAAGGCCACAAAAAAAGACAGGGTTTTACTCTGTGTGCAATAACGGACATTTCAGCTTATTCACATTTATGATTTAATTTAAATGAAGCAGAACAAACTAAACAAACCAAGTATGATAATTACATGTATTTCTGGGGTGAAGTCTGGAGTCCATAATATACATTTTTGGAAAGAAATGAGGACTTTTATTCAGCAAGGATGCATGAAATTGACAGTAAAGACATTAATGTTGCACAATATCACTGTTTTACTGTATTTTTGATCAAATAAATACAGCCTTGGTGAGCATAAGAGACATCATTTAAACATATTACAGACCCCAAACTTGTGTAGCTCTTCTACTCAGGCAGGACAATTAAAGTCTATAGAAAACACATTCTCAGTTCTTATTCTCACATAGTGATTTATTTGCAAAACTCTCTTTTAACATTTTTATTAAAACAAATAGGGCAACATGATCCCAAAAGCTGTTCTAATTCAGGAATGGAAAGTCTACAAGTAACAGGATGTTCCTATCTTTGTCTGAGAACTATGCGGGACACTCATACCCCATAGTGCCCATCAGCAGAACTCCAGTTAACTCTATAATGTAGCTTTTACACATAATGCTCATAATCTCCTGTTACTTCATAAAATGCTGTGTGGGGAGTCAGATGAAAAATCATTCTCAAGTATTGCTCCCTTGGACCAACATTTGGTTAAGGAAAGGAACGAAAGGAAAGGACATGACGTGTGGCCAAGTATGGTGTCCCATACTTGGAATTTGTGCTCTGCATTTAACCCATCCAAGTACACACACACACAGCAGTGAGTAGTGAACAAACACGCGCACACACACACACCCGGAGCAGTCAGTGAGCAGTGGGCAGCCAATGCTGCGGCACCTACTCAAGGGTCTCACCTCAGTCGTGGTATTGAGGGTGGGAGAGAGCACTGGACATTCACTCTCCCCCACCTACAATCCCTGCCGGTACCGAGACTCGAACCCGCGATCTTTGGGTTACAAGTCCGACTCTCTATCCATTAGGTCACGACTGCCCCTGTGCACATTAGCACAGTCTGTTTACATTACAGAATGATGGCTCTAATAAATGGATCCTATAATATCCAAACATTACAAATAACAGGCACATGAATTCCTGCAGGCACTATGTGTTGAACTCAGCTCAGACTTTCACTCCTATAACTACAGGAGATTCAGGTCAGAGGTCGAAGCCCAATCCATATATAAAGCTGACTGATGAGACGTCTGAAGCTCAGGGTGATTGGAGTCAGTACAGCATGTTCACACTGGTCTCGTCCAAGAATCAGTTATGTCTGCTGCCTTCATAAGCCACAATCTACTGATAACTGCATTTATTGTCCAATATCTGGAGACTTTTCCAAGCAAAAAAACAGGTTCTGTTCTGTCTTATTAGAATGGACTCCCTAGAATGAAGCAATAGAGAGATGAACTAAACTGCTGTGTTGAGCATTATTTCCTGACAAAGTTGTTTTCACGCAGGCTTTTAGATGGCAGACACTGCAGCCTTGGCGTTTCAGTGAACATTGTCTGGAAAAGCAAATTGTGTCCTCTAGTTTGTGTGTGTCTCACAAAGGCCCCTGGCCTGGCCCATGTTCCCAACAGGAAACAGCTGTGTGTGAAACAGGGGATTAGTCGAACAGCGCTGGCCCTCTATAACAGACTGAAGCCCAACACCCCAACCCTACACACAACACCGCACATCATAAGAGCTTAATGTAACGCAGGAAGGAAATCACATAGATATCTGATAGCAGCTCACACACACACACACAGACACACAGACACACACACACACACACACACATGTCTGGTCAGCTATCCTTGTGGGGACTCTCCATAGGTGTAATGGTTTTTCTACTGTACAGACCGCATTTTCTATTGCCCTACCCCTAAACCTACCCCTCACAGGAAACATTGTGCATTTTTAGATTTTCAAAAAACTTCATTCTGTGTGATTTATTAGCTTGTTTACCCGTGGGGACCTCAATTTAGGACCCCACCGTGACACGAGTCCCCATGAGTCTGTGTGTATTCAGGTTTAAGTCCCCACCAGAATAGAAAAACAGGTACACACACACACACACACACAGACAGACACTTCTTTAAATTATTTTCAAAATATTTATTCATAATTATATATAATTCTATCATTTAATAATAATATTTCAAAACCAAAAACAAATATTTTATATTTTACATATTGCCCATATATGATACATATTTTATATGGGAAACATAAAAATGCAAATATAATTTGCAATATCATTAAATGATCTTTTTTGGGGGGAAATATTAAATAGCTATGTAATGTATTCGTTTTTTATTTATATGATCAAATTGAAAGAAAAAATGCATAAAGCCCAAAAGTAAAAAAATAAAATAAAATAAAAATAATATTTTTTGTTAACTGAAATAAACATTATTAAAATAACTGAAATATATTGCCATGACTCTAAACCTAACTAAAATAGAAAGGACCCAGAATTCATTTAATTTTAGATACACAGTATATTACAGCATTTTAAACCTTTATAACCTTCATTAATCACAAAATTCACCTAGATTTTATACTGTTATATTTCAGTGACAGTTTACATTGGTACACATTAGTTGCCCAAAAATACTACAACTAAAATAAACACTACATAAAGTGTCAGTGAAAACTAAATACAGTAAATAGTTACAACTAAAACTATACTGGAATTAAAAGAATCAGAGTGGAAACTAACAAAACTAAATTCAGTAAAAGATCTAAATTCAAAGCTAGTAATCCTGAACCAAGTGATCCTTTATATTTTTTTCAGTCATTTCACATTATGGGTGATGTAATGTTATGGGCAAAAACATTGAAAGTACCATTACCTATATATAAATGTATAGAAATATTGGCATAATAAATTCATCCCTATGCAGTATAGTCAGAAGTTGCAGTAGAACAGAGCTAAAGCACAGTATTGTCAACTGACCCTTATCTGGGCTCTCTGATTGGTCCATGCTCTGCGCAAAAGTAGCTATATGCTGCAGGTCATTGGCCAATAAAGCTGGAGGTCTCTCTCCTCCCTCCATCTGAGCTCAACATGCACATGACGGCCTGCTGAGAGTGTGGGAAAGATCTACGCTGAGGCCTTGCAGGCCAAAGCCACAACTTTAGCACAATGTAAGAAAGTGTGCCCATGGGTATTTGTGCAGTGAGTAAGGGGAAGCATGATTGAGCACGGCCATGTACAGAGGCCTTAATCCCTTCCCTTCCCAGCAGTGATCTCAATCTCAGTCCCCTTCAAATAAACAGCAGATCTCCAGAAATTAGATTAAATTAAAGGCATCCCTCATGACCCTTGACTCAAATATAGACCCTAATCACTTAGAAACTTAGAGAAATGCCTCGAAGGAAAAAATGTTAGGTTAAAAAAAGATCTTGAGAAGCACACAGCATAAATCTTGCAGTATTCTCTGTTTCGATCAAACAGCATCGGTGTCGTCTTGGGAAAGAGCTCGTATGAACAAAGCTGAGTGGAAGGGATGAATGCTTTTCTAAAGTTTCAGCGGGTCCATCAGGGATTCTTTTCACCGCACACTTTGTTATATCTGACAGTAAAACCTTCCTCGGCATTGAGTGGAGATCTTACTTAAGTGATGTTTAACTGCCAGATCCAGCAGCTGTGCTTTGTTGGTGGATAACTGTTCCACGGTGACTGAGAACAGACATATCACTGAATGTTTTCATTTCTCTCTCTGTAGGAAATGTGTTGTGCCGATCTAGAAAAGTAAGAAATACAGCTGTATGTTCCTACTTTTTTCCAAGAAACATCTTTCGGCTGGCTGAAAGGAATAGTTCACCCAAAAATACTTCTTTTCACTAATCCTTTCATTTCATTCCAAACCTGTTTTTTTTTTTATTGGACACAAAGAAAGAAATATAACAGAATGACAAAATGAATTAACCTTAATATGCTCCAAAAAACGTAAAAATCCAAGAATTGCAAATGAGATTTAAGCATTTAAGAAGATTTTTAGCAGACTTAGGGCCAGATTTACTATCAGTTTGCGTCAGCGCAAACCCTCATTTGGTGTTAAAAAAACTACTGTCAGGATTTACTAAAGACACGCAGTAGGAAATTAGAGCTGAAAAGGTGTGGACCGAGTTATTTTTGCTACTCACTTTACTGAATATACATTTGTAGGTGTTTCCCTTACGATCGTTACATTTCTGGGAGGAGAGTATTTAAATGAATCACACAACGTGATTTACTAAGATTTGCGCTTGTCAATTTACTGGTATTTGCTGCATTATTTAACGCCCAAAAAAAGCATGTCTTAAAGCAGACGGTAATTTGCGCTGCTCTTGGTAGATTGCGCTGGTCATTATGGAAATGAGATGTTGCGTCTGTGTTCTTTAATGTGCGCATTTTCAGTAAATCTCCCGCAGAATTTTCCCTTTTATCGGCGCTTTTATGGAATTGTGCTCTAACGCTAATTTGCCCTGTTCAGTACATCTGGCCCAATGACTTCAACTTTACTTTGAAGTAATACAATAGCTTTGAAAGAACTTGCCATATAAAATCTAATCATTTGTTGGAGTTTGAACACTATTTTCCACTATTTGGAAAAGAGGAGCTGAGACATTTTTCAAAATATCTCCTCCATAAAAGAACAAAAGAACAGGTGAAAAACGTAAAAAAAATTATCCTTAAAGTCTCCTCGAAAATATCAAGTCAACAGCAAAACTTTGAAATACATTTCTGTTAATTTCAGAGAGAAAATCAACCCTCTTCTGCATTGACGATGTCCGCCCTCGCCTCCGTAAATATCAGATTGTGTAAATAATCCTCACGCAAAACAAACAGAGCTCGATTTCCCGGTTCTTGGAGTGGGATTGCCTGTTTGGTTTGGATGCATGAAGAGAACTCATATTAATCCCCCACATGGAGCTCCTTCACCTCCAGAACTTCACAGAACCTCGGGCTGCTCCCACACTGTTGATCTAGCTGAAACCGTACACCTCGCCTTTTATCTTTGCGGATAGACTCGTATTATGATTTCTGAATTGGAGGAGACCAGTAGAAGGAAAGTCTGGGAACTCAGAAAACAATTTGGAGACTTACATTATGCCGGAGGTATGTTAACAATAACATGAGCTGTGTTCCTAGAAACGAAAAACTAATGTTGTGAACCTTTATGCTGATTATATGTACATTACCATTTAAAAGTTTGGGGTCAGTAAGAAATTAATACTTTTATTCAGCAAGGATGTATTAAATCGATCAAAAGTGACAGTAAAGACATTTATAATGTTACAACAAATGCTGTTCTTTTGAAATTTCTATTCGTCAATAATCTATTTCTACATATTAAACAGCACAACTGTATAACACTGACAATAAGAAATTAAGATGAGATGTCTTGATGAGATGTCTTGAATTAAGTCTTGAGATGGCGCCGACGCTGATGGCTGCCTCCGTGGCGTGCTCCGCAGTTGTTTTTATGTTTTTGTTAGTTTGTCCTGTCTTTAGTTATATCCCTGCAATCAGTTTCACCAGAGACGAATTGCTGGACATTCGGAAGTAAACACCACCTGATATTTCACCGGTTTTCGATTATTCTGATGTTTTGCTGGACATTGTAGTCAGGGGAGCTGTGGCGCTGATCAAGCGCTTCAGGACGCGCAGACAGGGGAAGCGAGCCGGCGCGCTCGTGAAGCTAAGGCAGCGCGGATTCAGAACGCCGTTGCCTAGCATCCATCTGGCGAACCTCCGCTCTCTACCCAACAAGTACATACAACTGTCTATTGTTCTATACCTGTACATACAATTGTCGATTTGTATATTTTTTATTCCTTATTTTACTTGTTCTATTTTTTATTTATTTTTATTTATTATTATCTGTGTTTTTTTGTTCTGTCACTGTCATTCTGTTACACTGTGGAAGCTTCTGTCACGAAAACAAATTCCTCGTATGTGTAAACATACCTGGCAATAAAGCTCATTCTGATTCTGATTCTGATTCTGATAATAAAACATGACACTGAAGACTGGAGTAATGATGCTGAAAATTCAGCTTTGCCATCACAGGAATAATTTTTTTAAATGTGTTAAAATAGTAAATAGTTATTTTAAACTGTAAAAGAAAATCACAATATTACTAGGTTTACTGAATGTTTCTTATATGCAATAAAATAAATGCAGCCTTGGTGAGTAGAAGAGACTTCTTTCAAAAACATTACAAAATCTTATAGACTCCAAACTTTTGAACTGCAGTGTATATTAACCACAATAAAAATTATGATTAATCATGGCTGACAGCGCTATGAATTATATAAAATATAATGTTATTTTGTTAATATTGTTTTGTTAATGTAATGTTTCAGTTAAGTGCACATTCAGTGGAACAAGGCTGATAGATAAGTCTCTCTGGACTATCCAAATGTGTCTGAAGGAGCTCTGTATTCTCCAGAGCCACGTCTAATATATGTATCTTTATAGTACAGTGACACATAGCTGCTCTCAATATAGAAAACAGCCAAAAAGTCGAACACATGAACAGACTGGTTAAGAAATCTGTCCACAGGTCTCTGACATCTCACATTAGTGCCAGTGGAGAGCAACTACTGTTGAACAATATCCTGACAGAAATGTCACTTCTGAGCATGAAGATCTGTACACTCTGTCAATCTAATGCATTGCTTGGTTTCAGACCAATGATAGCCAGTCAGAAGAACAGAAACCATCTGCTCTGTTGACCCACAAGATAAGCAAAATATGATATAAGCTAGTGCCACAACTAATAACTAGTAACTATTAAAGTTTCAATTTATCAATTATTTATTTGATCCAATCAAAAAGACTGAAGATTTTAGTTCCACCATAATACTGAAAAAGCACTGTTGTCCTCCTAACAATGTGCAAACTACCAGGTATGCAATATACTGCTATTGTCCTTTAAATGTAATATAGTATTTAAATACAATAGCTAGTTTTGGCATAAATACCACTATATAAGTCAGAGTTGTTCACATAATCAAAACCAAAGTAACAGAAATAGTTTGTTACTGAAATTTTTTGTGCTTATAAATGTCAGGAATTATTTACTATAATGCCATTAGTTACTGTTACTGATATAAAATATAATTTCTGGCATTACATGATTTTATAATTTTAATTAGATTTATTTTAAACAAATTTAATGTCCAATATTTTATTAAAATGACAAAATGAATGCACTGCACTTCTCTGCTGTGTACTAAACAGTGCAATACTATCCTGACTTTTTAGAATAAGTTATGGCCACATAAAGCTAACAATATGCCTATGACCTTCTCTGAAGCATTAATATAAAATTCTCTAATGGACAATTTGGGTCATTAATCAATAAAGACATCAATAAAGTAAACACTAATCAATAAAGACATTTTTTTTTTTTATTGCTGAATTGTTGATCAGTTTATTATGGATTTTATCAGTTAGTTGTTGCAGCCCTAGCGTCATCATTTCCTTAACTCAGTTTAAGTGTGACCTCAGTGGCGTGACCTCAGCAGCAGACACAGTCTGTCAAGTCCTCTGTAATGTGAGAATGTGTAAAAAGTGTGAGACTAAGAGGCGAGCCGCTGTGTTCGCTCCTCCTTCCACACTCCATGGCTCTGCGGGTATTTCCCTCTTTTCTCTCCCGTGTCTCACCTCAATCAGTTCTGCTCCTATCTTATCCATTCGCCTAATGGCGGCCCCTCAGGGAGACTGACCCTAGACAGGCCTGGAAACAAACCACTGATGGGTGGAATAAAAACAGAGTGGGAGATAAAAAAAAATAAAATAGTCGAGAAAAACTGTGGGTGTATGACGTTTTCGATAACAGCCAAACATCCAAGGACACGGCTGCCTGTAAAGTCAGTTTTTCCTCTTCCAGTACAGTGCTCCCCTTGGGTCTGTTTTCAATAAGAACAGCCCACTCACCATCTGTTTCACAGGGGCTCAAAACATAATATCTACTGCTAATCCTCACACTTTTCTCATGGACATGAAAGCGGTATTGAATTGTGTACTGAGCTTTACTGAACATGCAGATGGAGGAAACTCAATTTGTTCAATGTCTCTCTAAGCCCATCATACCCAGAGAACAATTATGATCTTGGAACCTAAATCTAATGCACTTTGTATAAAATGCACACACATATATAAATTACACCACCAAAAAATAACATAAAATGTGGGGTCTGTACGATTTTTTAATGTTTGCTGACAAAGGGTAAAAAATATAGTAAAAACAGTAATATTGTGAAATATTATTACACCAATTTTCTATTTTAATATATTGTAAAATGTTATTTATTACTGTGATGGCAAAGCTGAATTTTCAGCATCATTACTTCAGTCTTCAGTGTCACATGATCCTTCAGAAATCATTCTAGTACTGATTTGCTGCTTAAGAAGCATTTCTTATTATTATTGATGTCGAAAACAGTTGTGCTGATTAATATTTTTGTGGAATTTTTGAAAGGTAGTGTATAATGTGGCTCATTTGTTTCTCATGTTATTCCAAACCCATGTGCCTTTTTTTTTTCTTCTGTGAAACACATGAAGATACATTTGAAAGAATCACGCTTTCAATGCCATTACAATGAATGCAGAGCTTTCAGATTGCAATAAGGATTTAAAAGCAATATACACATATCAAAAAAGTGACCCACTTGACTTATGCACTAGTTTTCCAATTTTCTGAAGTCATGCAATGGCGTTGTGTGAGAAATCGATTCAAAATTTTTATTGTTATTCATTGATAACATTATAAACTGATAACCATTGTGACCAAATGGTTTACCAATGTGTGAACTAACCATTCAGACTGATTTTGTGAGACAATTTGGTTCATTCTTTGAAAAGATTTGACTTCAAAAACATTATTTTTTTTACCGCATGAAATCCACAGTGTTGCATAACTAAACAAAACATATACGTACATTTTTGTTATTATCCAGATTGATTTTTTTTTTTTTTTTTTGGTGCCCAAACAATTTTAGGGAAAAATTTAAACATTGCATTGTTGTAATTCCATGGAAAAGCGTGATTCTTTAGTCTCTGAAGAAAAGTTTTTAAAAAAAAGAAAGAAACGAATCATCACACTATAATATTTTAGACTTGTTTTTAGACAGGAAAGCACCTGCAGACTCATGCACAAACCTTTCATTTCCATTATAAGGAGTAAAATAACCTTGATAAGCCACTTGGGCGTATAATCTCCAGCCTAGGAATGTCAAGGCAATGGAAGTGTTTGTCATGGTCATATCAAACCTCAGCAATGTCTGTAGAGTACTTTGACTAAGTTGTACTATAATGGCCTAGATAGGGCAAACAGACAGATAGGACACTGGAGGAGCAGGCCAAAATGAGCGTACATTTATCGCTCCTGACAGTCTGTCTGCAGATAGCACATGACAGACAACAGGGCAGTCGGAGAAATATGGCTGAATGCACTAGTGACACCTCTCAGAGTCAAAAGCCATTCTGCCCTGTTACTTCCATTCCGCCTCCTAAGAAATGAGGGGTTATAGTGAAGTTAGCGAGGACATGACTAGTGATCGACCGATATTGATATTTTATAACCGATACCGATACCAATTATTTGCATGTTTATGTGCCCGATAACCGATATGCAGAACCGATATTTATTTACTGTTATAAAGTAAATAAATGACTGAGTAAAGTAAGTCCATGCTTCACTTTGGTTTTACCTCCTTTCAGTCATCTTAAAAAAAGTGTTGAAAATTAGCAGTCTTTCATGTTAAAATTAATCTTCATACTACAACAATAAAAAAACATTTTATTTAAAGCATCAGCAGCAACACTAATATTAACAATAAGCAAAATAAATGTAGAAGGTCTAATGTTTTCAAATGGAGAAAATAAATAAAGGAAAGGAGTCATATCAAACTACAGTTTTAGTAGGTTTATAAGATGTTTAATAGGCTAAAGAGTGAAGAATAATTCACTGGATAATGTTAATTCACTGAATAATATTCTCTGGAATATTGAAATATAACAAACAAAACATCGTATTTTATTGCATTTCTCAACTGGCATGTTATATCAGAATTACTAATAATGTTTTTGTCCCGATACCAATTATTTGCATGTTTATGTGCCCGATAACCGATATGCAGAACCGATATTTATTTACTGTTATAAAGTAAATAAATGACTGAGTAAAGTAAGTCCATGCTTCACTTTGGTTTTACCTCCTTTCAGTCATCTTAAAAAAAAGTGTTGAAAATTAGCAGTCGTTCATGTTAAATTTAATCTTCATATTACAACAATAAAAAAACATTTTATTTAAAGCATCAGCAGCAACACTAATATTAACAATAAGCAAAATAAATGTAGAAGGTCTAATGTTTTGATCTCTAGACATGACGCCCAGAAAAAGCTGAAGAAAGGGGATGTAGGAATGATAGGAATCTGGGAACATTGAGTTGCTGTTTAAGATGTTGGAGTACAGGTCAGGTCTGTAAATACAGGTCTATAAATTATCTGTTTTTGACAAAAATGCACAGTTTATGTTTCAGTGTTTCTTATTTTTAAGTCATTTTAGATAAGAGTGGCTGCTCTATTAATAAATGCAAATACAGAAATGGTGAGAAAATCTAAGTGTTTCAAATAATTAAAAACCCTTCTTTAGTCTCTTAAGGAATAGCACTGGCACAGTGTAGATTATCATGCCAGAGAAAAGAGAATCTAAAAGCATATTAGTGATCAAGACACATCATGGAGAACAATCTGCACAGCTCACTTTCTTCAAGCCTTTTCTTCTCAGATGCACAGATGAATCTAACACAACATATCACATTTAAAAATGAATAAATAAATACATTTTTGTGACATTTTCATGACAGTTAAGCACCTCCCATTACATTATCATTACTGTAATATGAAAAAAGTATATATTATTTAAAATGTAAAGTACAGCCGAAGCACAATTGTAATTATACATTATGGTCGTATTTGCAAAATTTAATGCTCATATAATAATAATAATAAAAAATTGTATTAATAAATAAAATAACTGTCTTTAATAATATAAACTGTAATACAGTAATTACAATAATGAGAATGAAAATTTGTAGCATTAATGTCACAAATGCAAAACATATTAAATAAAAAATAGGAGAATTCATTCCCTTTATGCAATAAATAATAAATGACTTTTTTCTTTGATTTGAGAGTGAAATGTCACCCACACATTTTAGGTTGCCCTTCTTTAAGTAAAACTGCAATCTGCTAGAAACACCAGTCTGTTTGTCTCAGAAGAACAGAAGCGAGGTACATCAAATACTGCCCCCAAAAGTACAGTCTGTGTTTGAATATTATTATCCAAATATAGTGAAATATAAATATCCATTTTTCATCTCATTTCCGGATACCCTAAACAGAGGAAGTATTAAAATTGCTTTTAAGCTATTTTTATAGATTAGCTATGTGAAACAATTCAGTGGAAGAACATGAACAATTTTGAAAGCAGCAATAATGTCATGAAGCCACTTAGTAGCAAAGCTATTTATCTAATGTCTACATCTGCCTCATTACGTGCTTTTCTTGCACTTTGTAAATAAAAAAAAACTGAGGAATTAATCAAATGTTTTCTGGAAGTGATCTCAGCAAACATCTCAGCCAAAACACACAAAACATCTGGTCAGTATGCCTTCATCAATCTTGCCACTACCGATTAACTGCAGTAATTAACCGTAACTCTCTCTGAACCATGAATGACATTGTGTCTGGGTTTCCTCCATTTATTCACTTCTCATACATTTCAAACCAGGCTCTAGCTATGAATGTCCCAGTCCAGTGTCTATATCCCAGCTGTCTGAATAAGTCTGGCTATGTTCCGGGGTGGAGCGTGTTACCCATTGACCGGGAGTCAACTGAGCAACAATAGGGCATTATTTACCCTGGCCGCAGCCAAAGGAGTGGCGGGACTCAGCGAGAAAAGTTCTCCCACAGCTCAGCACTCTTCTACGCCCGCGTACTGCACACACTCTTAGGCGGATTTACTTTAATTACAGAGTGTGTAAAAACCAGGCGACTATTGACAAAGCATACTTCGCTCCGGCGGCCACAAACGCTCAGCAGTAATCGCAGCCACATCCGCTGGAGAGAGAAGCCAGATTGATTTAATGAGAAGAGTGGATTGACAAAAGTCTAGGGAGGTGCCGATACAAATTAAGATGTCCCATAGTGTTAAACTTTTTTAACTGATGTCTAAAGTTAACTCATTAATTTTGACAGTAATAGATGTATTTTGTTCATTTTTTTCTCGCAAACTTTTCACTGACCCCTTTGTGGCTCACCAAAACACTGGTCCCTTCAGGAACATACAAGGATAAGTTAAGCATGATGTTGAACCTGCACTTATCCAGCTCATTCTCATTTGCATATATTCAATTAAGCCATGTAAAACGCTTGTCGGCAAAATATTGCATGCAAAACAGCAGCTCAGACATTCTGCAAAACATCTCCATTAGTGTTATTAAAAAAAAGAGAGAACATCAACCCATGATTTTTCATTTTGAGGAAACCATTTCTCTGCTAGAAGATGTACTGGCTTTTGACAGCAGTAGACACGCATTGGCTTCTGGTTGTGTTTGTGTTGTGCTGCATGATGTCTAGGCTGGCTGTGTTATTGGGGAGGTGGACTGGTCTCTGGAGATCTACGCTGCAGCTGCTCAGGAATGTGAGCTGTTCTGCTTATCTCCAGCTCTTCTGAGGAAGGCTTATGTTCTGCTATAAGCCATCGCTCCTAGTCCGCTCAGTAAACAAATACGCCCTTCCTCTGTATGGATTCACTTTATATATTTTGGATTGGCCCTCTAAGACCATCATACAATTCAAATGGGCCCCACATTTACAGAGTGTAAACAGAAAAACAGAGCGATGCAGGCTCGGGCCCGGTGAGACCTCCGGGAGGCATCGTAAACTATTAAAGATCATCCTTAAAATTGTTGTTTCTGGGTAACTACGCACAGCACGGTCGCTCGCTCTGCTGCCAGGAATCTCGTTAAAACATCTTGTACAGAAAAAGTGGGGTAACAGGAAGCTTACCAGCACCCATCTTATTTTCAGCCGTGAGGAATTTAAGGCACATCCAAGCAACATCAATCTCCCTGAGGAATGTTGAATGCCGCCCAGCTTTTGGGCAGCGGCGGGGGTATCTTTCTTGGGTCACGAACTGAAATGTTTTTATGCGGGGCGGGTGTGTGAATCCTGAAAAATGTCTTAATTTCTGCTCTTTGTGTACACGAAATAACAAGCCCACTAATGGAATGTTTCAGCAAATATAATGATGTTCTGTGTGGTTTTATGTGCTGAAGCTCACAGGACGGGGCCCACTGTCATTTGGGACGGTTCTCTGTGTAAAGGACACCCCCTCCCTCTCTTGCACAGTCCCACAAAGAGACATCATTACTCCTTCTGCAGATTCTGTCTTTGGCAAAAGCCCAGCGAGCTTCCCTGTTATGGCTGAGATGGCTTTCAACAGATGAAATATGACTGGAGCTTCATATTTAACAAACATAGATCTTGTCCTCTGACAAAAACTCTCACATAGGTGCTACAAAACACAGAGGCAGAAAAACTGGAATGTCTCCATTCATCAGGTCCTGACTATCATAGGGCAAAATAAAAATGATCAATTGAACATTTACTTCATGTCCTTATGGTAAAAACAATAACAACAGACAATAAGATGGTCATACACGTGTGCAAGATCATTTTGAATCCGATTAAGAAAGTAGTCAGATTTAATCATTTACATGCTGAATTGTTCCTGTTGATTGTATTATTTCAGATCTACAATAACCCCTTTCAATCCGATCAAAATTTGGATCACCTGAAGGCTTTCAAGTCCAATTGGGCCATCAATCCAATTAAAAATGTATTATTTGGGTGTACGTAAACAGCTATTGTGAGTTATAAAGTCACATTTGCAAGATGCAAATCGCAATTATGAAAATTAAAGTCATATTGTGCTATATAAAGCATGAAGTTAAAAACTGGGAGGCAAAGTCACTACTATTACAAGAAATACCGTCTTAATCATGAGACAATTACCTTTTTATTTTTTATGGAAATGATCTTCCATACATTTCATTTCCAAATCAAAAGAAAAAAGTCATCACAGTTAAGGATAATCATGAGCAACTGAGTATTTGTACATTATAGAATCATTTTTAAACTGCTTTTTATGCAGATTATATTCTTTAAAATAATTTAAAATGGTGTGTGTAGTCTGTTGTAATCTGTTTTACTGTAATGAAAATAATGTCACAATGCAAAAAGTTTTAATGGCTCCATCTTCTTTACGCAAAATATATTTTTTCTGTTGGTTTAGAGGTGAAATATGACCAATAATATAAAACACAGTCTTTGTGAGAATCACCTATTCCCTGTTATGGATGCACAGCCTCTGCCAATAGTAGTAACATTGTAAATTCTCAATTTTCATTGTCACTTTCAAATCAAATCATTGAATTTAATTTGGAATGAATTACGCTTTCCTATAAATCATAAAAATATTTAAAAAGTTTTACAATGATTATTCAACTTAGTGTCTCACTTTACTTGATACTGTATACAAGTGACCCACCCTTTTGGATGGAAGTGAAGACTATGGTGAGTTTGTCAGGAAGGAATTTATGATGGCTCTGACTCAACTGTGGTGAAGCTGCATTGCACAGACAGATCTCTTCTCTAGTCTGGGCTGTGGCTGAGATCTAGTGTGGTTTCTTGGGGGGGGCAGCAGCGTCAGCCTTCAACAAAGCAGCAATACTTGCTTCCTGTCCATGAACTCTCCACAGCCTTCAAGCAAAACAAGGTTTGTGTCCAATCACAATATGACCAGAGCCGCATTCCCGCTAACAGCGAGTCTTGTGATTTTGGCAGCCTTCTGACAATGGATCCAGTCCATTTTCTTAGTTTTTTTGTGTTAATATTCTAGTCTTACACACATTAAAGCCAGTTTTCCTTTAAATTTCCCTCATACTGTAAATACTGGTGGAGGGAAATTACATCTCAGCACAAATCACGTCACTCTACCATTAAACTCGAATCACAGAGATTTATCAAGATCCATAACATACAAGGATAAGTTAAGCATGATGTTGAACCTGCACTTATCCAGCTCATTCTCATTTGCATATATTCAATTAAGCCATGTAAAACGCTTGTCGGCAAAATATTGCATGCAAAACAGCAGCTCAGACATTCTGCAAAACATCTCCATTAGTGTTATTAAAAAAAAGAGAGAACATCAACCCATGATTTTTCATTTTGAGGAAACCATTTCTCTGCTAGAAGATGTACTGGCTTTTGACAGCAGTAGACACGCATTGGCTTCTGGTTGTGTTTGTGTTGTGCTGCATGATGTCTAGGCTGGCTGTGTTATTGGGGAGGTGGACTGGTCTCTGGAGATCTACGCTGCAGCTGCTCAGGAATGTGAGCTGTTCTGCTTATCTCCAGCTCTTCTGAGGAAGGCTTATGTTCTGCTATAAGCAATCGCTTCTAGTCCGCTCAGTAAACAAATGCGCCCTTCCTCTGTATGGACTCACTTTATGTATTTTGGATTGGCCCTCTAAGACCATCAAACAATTCAAATGGGCCCCACATTTACAGAGTGTAAACAGAAAAACAGAGCGATGCAGGCTCGGGCCCGGTGAGACCTCCGGGAGGCATAGTAAACTATTAAAGATCATCCTTAAAATTGTTGTTTCTGGGTAACTACGCACAGCACGGTCGCTCGCTCTGCTGCCAGGAATCTCGTTAAAACATCTTGTACAGAAAAAGTGGGGTAACAGGAAGCTTACCAGCACCCATCTTATTTTCAGCCGTGAGGAATTTAAGGCACATCCAAGCAACATCAATCTCCCTGAGGAATGTTGAATGCCGCCCAGCTTTTGGGCAGCGGCGGGGGGATCTTTCTTGGGTCACGAACTGAAATGTTTTTATGCGGGGCGGGTGTGTGAATCCTGAAAAATGTCTTAATTTCTGCTCTTTGTGTACACGAAATAACAAGCCCACTAATGGAATGTTTCAGCAAATATAATGATGTTCTGTGTGGTTTTATGTGCTGAAGCTCACAGGACGGGGCCCACTGTCATTTGGGACGGTTCTCTGTGTAAAGGACACCCCCTCCCTCTCTTGCACAGTCCCACAAAGAGACATCATTACTCCTTCTGCAGATTCTGTCTTTGGCAAAAGCCCAGCGAGCTTCCCTGTTATGGCTGAGATGGCTTTCAACAGATGAAATATGACTGGAGCTTCATATTTAACAAACATAGATCTTGTCCTCTGACAAAAACTCTCACATAGGTGCTACAAAACACAGAGGCAGAAAAACTGGAATGTCTCCATTCATCAGGTCCTGACTATCATAGGGCAAAATAAAAATGATCAATTGAACATTTACTTCATGTCCTTATGGTAAAAACAATAACAACAGACAATAAGATGGTCATACACGTGTGCAAGATCATTTTGAATCCGATTAAGAAAGTAGTCAGATTTAATCATTTACATGCTGAATTGTTCCTGTTGATTGTATTATTTCAGATCTACAATAACCCCTTTCAATCCGATCAAAATTTGGATCACCTGAAGGCTTTCAAGTCCAATTGGGCCATCAATCCAATTAAAAATGTATTATTTGGGTGTACGTAAACAGCTATTGTGAGTTATAAAGTCACATTTGCAAGATGCAAATCGCAATTATGAAAATTAAAGTCATATTGTGCTATATAAAGCATGAAGTTAAAAACTGGGAGGCAAAGTCACTACTATTACAAGAAATACCGTCTTAATCATGAGACAATTACCTTTTTATTTTTTATGGAAATGATCTTCCATACATTTCATTTCCAAATCAAAAGAAAAAAGTCATCACAGTTAAGGATAATCATGAGCAACTGAGTATTTGTACATTATAGAATCATTTTTAAACTGCTTTTTATGCAGATTATATTCTTTAAAATAATTTAAAATGGTGTGTGTAGTCTGTTGTAATCTGTTTTACTGTAATGAAAATAATGTCACAATGCAAAAAGTTTTAATGGCTCCATCTTCTTTACGCAAAATATATTTTTTCTGTTGGTTTAGAGGTGAAATATGACCAATAATATAAAACACAGTCTTTGTGAGAATCACCTATTCCCTGTTATGGATGCACAGCCTCTGCCAATAGTAGTAACATTGTAAATTCTCAATTTTCATTGTCACTTTCAAATCAAATCATTGAATTTAATTTGGAATGAATTACGCTTTCCTATAAATCATAAAAATATTTAAAAAGTTTTACAATGATTATTCAACTTAGTGTCTCACTTTACTTGATACTGTATACAAGTGACCCACCCTTTTGGATGGAAGTGAAGACTATGGTGAGTTTGTCAGGAAGGAATTTATGATGGCTCTGACTCAACTGTGGTGAAGCTGCATTGCACAGACAGATCTCTTCTCTAGTCTGGGCTGTGGCTGAGATCTAGTGTGGTTTCTTGGGGGGGGCAGCAGCGTCAGCCTTCAACAAAGCAGCAATACTTGCTTCCTGTCCATGAACTCTCCACAGCCTTCAAGCAAAACAAGGTTTGTGTCCAATCACAATATGACCAGAGCCGCATTCCCGCTAACAGCGAGTCTTGTGATTTTGGCAGCCTTCTGACAATGGATCCAGTCCATTTTCTTAGTTTTTTTGTGTTAATATTCTAGTCTTACACACATTAAAGCCAGTTTTCCTTTAAATTTCCCTCATACTGTAAATACTGGTGGAGGGAAATTACATCTCAGCACAAATCACGTCACTCTACCATTAAACTCGAATCACAGAGATTTATCAAGATCCATGCAGCCAGCTCAATACAATCCCTTAACATTTATCACGGTCAATGGTCATACGGATTTCTGACATTAATTTAGGGTTGCATACTGACAAAAAGTCTTATGCTTGTTTCTCATGGTCAATGCCAATGCTTTTCCCTAAAGAGATCCTCTAATAGACTACAACCGAGTACTGAAGGCCCTCCCTTGCACCGCCACAATCCTCCCAAGAGCTGGAGGAACAGAGCAGACACTGGTGGAAACTGAGCCAAGTTCCTCACAAAGTGATGCATTAACACTGCAAGTTAATGAAAAGGCTGATGTTCATGTTGAGATGATCCCAAGAGCATCAATGGAAGAAGAACATCTGACCATCTGCACAAAGAGTTGCATGAGCAATATCACAAATTTACTAAAATATGTCTTTGCATCATAATGTTCCTTTGTTTTTCAATTTTCAAATCCAGAAACCTCATAGTGTTTTTCAAATTCTGAATTGATTCAATGCGATCTCTGATATTTGTAGTTTGTGGGATCTAAAGAGAGTTTCTGGTCTCATTAGCATGTACAACTTGCAGTCCTGGTAGAAAAGAGACTTTCTGTTAAGGAAAAAAAAAGAGCAGCATTTCCATAGGCGCACTTTTGTTTGGGGTAGAAACGAAGACTTGTAGGACAGGGTTAATTCTGGGCCTCTGGTCAATAGGGAACAGGAGTTACTCAGTCGGACAGGCTGAGCCCTGTAATGTCCTCCCACTCACTGAATTCTGAATGGACTGACAAACAAACAGGCCTTCACAGAGGAGAGAGAAGAAAAGAGGCTGAGGGAGGCTGGGGCACCAGCCCTTTGGCCCAAACGGCCAGTTCGACGCAATGACCCATATAGGGTCAAAAGACTCATGTCACAGACCGAAAGGAAAAACAGCTGGGTCAAACTCCAGAGACGTCACACGTTTAATTAAAGTAAAACATGCAAAATAATGGGTTTAAAATGGTAGAAGTATACTTAAAAAGCTTATTCGCCTAGATGTTGGATGTTACAAGATTCTTAGTTCCTCTCTTTAAATGTCCTGTATTTATAATTACTTTCCATCATTTGATGGACTAGGTTTTGAATTCTCAGTCATTCTCTAATTTTATCTACAGTTAAAGTGCTGTGTTGTGGGTTTTTGGTTTTTCTTTTAATCTTCTTTTGCAATGGGAAGAAACAACAGACATTGCAGTCTGTTCATTTTATTCAGTATTTTATTGAATTATTTAACTGCACTACACTGGAACTTAGGGGTGTAACGATTCATCGATATGGATCGATACATCGATACGATGTCTGACGATACGATGCATCGATGCCACATGTAACATATCAGTATCTGTATTATAAATAGGCACTCTGTTATAACACAATAAATATATGCATAATGAATCTTTCACAATGTCTACAATTTGTGTGTTATAATGAGACGATTCGTGAGCGCGCAAATTTCAGCACTGCATTGCTCAACGCTGCAAACACGTGTTTCTGTCAGCAATGTAACACGGCAGTAACGTATAGAGACCTTGGCTTGTAACTATACTCTAATTACTATTTTGAAAATTATAACGCGTTAAATTACTCCGTTACAAAAAAAGTAATCAAATTACAGTAACGCGTTTCTAAGTAATGTGTTTCTGCCCAACACTGCTCTACAGATATCACTATTGAACTTCAGTCATTAAAAACGCATATTATTTTAAAGTTTTTGCATTTTTCAAGTCACAATTCAAGTTTGACAAAATCATTGTGATTTATGGGGTAGTATATCAAATTTTAATGCACAAAAAAATGCTGAACTGAGTAATATCTTAGATATCATAAACTGGCTTCATTATGATAATGCAGTGGTTCTCATCTCCAGTCCTCGGGACCCACTGCTCTGCACATTTTGTATGTCTCCCTTATTTAACGCACCTGATGCAGATCATCAGCATGTTAGGAGAGAGATCCATGAACATAACAGAGTGTGTCAGATAAGAGACACATGCAAAATGTGCAGAGCAGTGGGTCCTGAGGACTGGAGTGAGAACCACTGTGATAATGTATGCCAATCCAAAATGTAGTTTTATCCAAAGAGGTAGTAAGTAAATAAAAGTAAATAAAAAGTAAATAAAGTATGAGTAAATAGTCTTTTTTTAATCACAGTAGCAAGAGCCGATGATCCCACTTGTGAAGAAGAAACAAAAATGCAGAAGGTTTTGGGGCGGAACTCTGTCCACAGATGAACTCATCACATCACAGATATCTGATTTATCAGATTACAGCCGTCTGTTCTTAGCCTTTGAAATTAGTATGACCACAGCAAAAGGTCAGGAGCTACTTCATGCTTCAGACACTTTATGGCCTCAATTTCTGTGAAAAATTTTATGAAGGTTTTTTCTCTTTATAGACAAAAGAACATGAGCACTAAGAAGTCAAATCATCTCATGCATAAAGGGAAATGTGTGCCATTTCCTCACAGGTTTCCTCACTGTCTATCCTGTCCTCCATCCTGCTCCATTGACCTAGATCTTCAGGACTATCAAGACTTAAAAAATTCATAAAGATCCAGAGGTACTGTGACAGAGATGTGTATGTGAATCACATCGCTCCAGTGCGCAGTCAGAGCGATTAAAGTTTGAGAGACTCCTGTGCACAGCTTCTGAACTCATTAAAGTCCTGTGGCAACATACACGCTGAGATGAGATGCACATAAATAAGTCAAGCGTCCTCTGCTTTTCTGCACTCAGCAGGTTTAATTAAGGTCTCCCTGTGTCTAGCTTTAATAACTAGGCCAAAGATTTCCATCTAACTGACACTGAAATATTACCATATTTCTTGTACCCCCTTGGCTATCAACTGGTAGAGATCATGGGTTTGATTCCCAGGGAACACACATATAAAACATATACCTTGAAGGAAGTGTATTATTAAAAAAACTTACTGAACATTTGAACAGTAGTGTATTTATAAATTTAAATTAAAATAATGATTAAAGTAAACCATTTTCCTAAATAATCTCACTAAATAATATCACTATATATTGCAAAGGTTAGTCAGATTGTCTGAAAGTGCTGCCTATTGAAGCTCCACTTTAGTAGGCTATCTATGAACGATCACCACTGTGCCCTTGAGCAGTGCACTTACCCCAGGTAAATAATAGATTATTTGTTTTATGAGAACACACATTGCCAACTACCCAAAAAGCCATGTGGCTCTTCCTGTGAAGAGTATCCAGATGGCACAGGTTGTCAGGAAATGTATTGTGACATGTTACACTCACCAGCTGAAACTCACTCCGTCGGCCGTAGGCTTCCTGGATGCCACTATCATTCCAGAGTGCCTGCAGGGCTGGGACGTACAGCTGAAAGGTGCAGGGTTCGACAGGCATGCCTGCTTTGTTTTCGAAGGACATAACAAACATGCCATGCTTCTCATTCTCAGAGTTCTGCCAGGGAACGCCAAGTTTGTCTCGGGCATCCACCAGTACCCGCATCCCCTTTGAGAAAAAAAAAAGACAAAGAGAAGGAGAGATAGATTAATGCCATGTTTGTTTGTCTAGGGTGTATAACTATAGCAGGGTGTGTCTCTGGAGCTGAGCTTCTATAACAGGAAGATGAAGCAATTCTTCTGGAGACAAAATAAAGATAGTAGCAATGTTTTCATGAAACACCTACAACAGTTTAAACCTGCTAAATTTCTGTCTCTGTAAATCTCCCACGCTCAGTTTCAAACAGTTACCTGTTTATGTTAAAAGGGACAAATAATTGAAATAATGATGTACAAGAGTGTGAACCACAGCAATAAGAGGTTAGCCAAACATATAAGAGGCTTAAAATCAACATAAAGTCAGAAATTACCAGAATTATACCTTTTGTACATGTTTCAATGAGTGTGTAGGCCTGTGTTTAGGGCTGTCGCGATAACCGCAATATCACAATACTGTGCTATTGACGAGCAAACCGCAGAGGAATGCAAGAACCGCAGCAACCGCAATTTTTGCGTGTTTTCTTTTTTCATAGGGTTATGCCCTTCTCGTTTTACACTTTGTGCATGTGTACTGAATATTAAATAAGTTAGTAATGATAACAATGTGTACCATGCTGATTTGTACTGAGGCTCCATAGATTTGCACTTAACAAGCCTAAACAGACAACAAATGAGAGAGAGATCAACTGAGCATGTGCGATTACTTGCGAGTCATATATATTTATGAAAATAGGTAGTCATGTCCAAGGAAAGTCTTAGCATCGACGCATTGGTCAGCTGAGCCTTTTAACGTGGCGCTCAAAGTTATAATGATTTCAACAGCATTTTTCATTTTGTCTCTCTTTGAATGAATCAGCGTTTTTGAACGTGTAGTAGTTGAATGAACGGTTTAAAGACTCACTCAAAGACAGTCCCTTTCCACCACCTTGTGGCACAACACTGTAACTGCACTGACTGGCAGCCCGTCTAGAACGCGCGCAGGTGGAAATATCAATAGAAAGTCTCTTGTCCAGTCGGATTCGAGGTGGTTTCGGTTTCATTGGTTTCTGAATATGATCTCATATCGTAACACATACACACACAGATTATATATATATAGTGTATATATATATATATATGGCGATAAAACCGCATACCGCGCTATTGAGCCACTCAAAATTACCGCAAGGGAAATTCCTTCACTGCGACAGCCCTACCTGTGTTTACACCAAGAGATATGTACAGTGCAAAAACTATTGCGATAAACATTTTAATTTGAATGAATGGCTGCTAATGCATCTAAGCGCCACCTACTGTCAGAGAATGAATTTGCATTTTCATTCAGCCGTTTCTTACGAATTGGTCTGAACAGACAAAACAAATGTGAAAATTTGACCATATTTTTTAAGTTGATGTAAACAGGTCTTTATTCTAAACAAAAATGTCAGAGAGAAAGTAGAACATTTTGTAAAACTACTTTTGGTGCAAAAAACTTGCCTAGCATTATAATTATACCTCTGGGTAAAAATTACATACAAAAAAAGAAAAAAATCAAAAAATTAAGAAAAGTTTAAGATTTAAACTTTAAATTTATACCACTGTTTAAATCATGCTTGTACTGCATTTAGAAGAAAGATCTGATCCCAGAGCTGAAACACTATGAAGCCAAAAATGAAAACATCTCCAGAAAGCTCTGTTGAGAACAGCAATCGCACTGAAACTAAACTTCCACGATGAGCCTCCTTGCTTCCAAGCATAACATCGAATACACAAAACCCTGAACTGAGCCTCTGACTGTTACCAGGAGGGCTGGGCTCTGTGGAAGAGCAGAAATATCAAGAGACGTTTTGTAAATGCAACATAAGGCCATTGACTTTTCTCGATAATAACTGCAGTACTATCAACCGAGGAAAATCCTCCTTTGCAGCACACTTCCTTTTGTTGCAGTGGAATAACATCCTGATATTCAGGGTCTCAGAAGGGGGTCCTGGTCCTCTTCTTCTGCTCTTCAGTATGAATCATCGACACTAGCACTCAAAAATGCCCAGAGTAAACGTATGCTAGAGTAATTAGAGCAGCCAGCATGCCTTTGTCTCTGAAGAAGATAAAGGGTCCCTCAGGCACAGGTGCTTCGTGGGATTTGACCCAGTGACCCAAGTCCGTTTAATGCCATTCCAGCACATCAGGTCAATAGTTTGAGTGTAAAGGCAATGAAAACTCCTAGTCTGTCCGCATGTGTGAGGGATTTGTACATCAGCACGAGACGGTTACATTGCAAAACCAATAAAACAGCGGGGCAGCGACAGGAAATGAATGTGGTACAGTCCTGTTAGCCTGGCTGTCTCCATCAAATCCTGAGATTCCCCCACCTCCCAAATCCCAAGATTCCCTGAGCCATCAAACAGTTCACAAATGTAAACAGTTGTTCGTGCTTAAGGCCTCCCTGTTGTTTCTTCTTAATGCGCTTAATAGTGTGCCTTAGTCCAGGGTTGTCAGGGTACTTTCCTAGGGGCCAAACTCAGTCACACTTCTGCCTTTATTTGTCTCTGAGAGGCAACCCCCCAAACCCACCCATCCATCTCTGACCTTTCACCCACTTCTGGCCAACACTATCAGGGAAGCGTAGACGTTATCCTCCTGCTCTCCTTGGCTGGATCCATTGACACCGTCAGGGCGAGAGAAAAGAGAGAGCGTCAAACCCACCCATCCATCTCTGACCTTTCACCCACTTCTGGCCAACACTATCAGGGAAGCGTAGACGTATCCTCCTGCTCTCCTTGGCTGGATCCATTGACACCGTCAGGGCGAGAGAAAAGAGAGAGCGGTTAGGCAGCTTTATCACAGTGGAGAGGTCAGTTGCAGGGCTTACAATCTCTTCCTGAGTCATTAGCAAAGTCCCAAAAATAGCTTTGAAAACCACCAAAACCTCACCTCGCCGTGAGCAAGGCTCCTATCGTTTCTGAAATGCCTCCTGAAAAACAAGCCTTAAGTGTTTGTTTTAAATGGCATCTTCCAAAGGGACTTGTTTTGTAAGTCTTCGGCAAAAACCACAGTTTTCCATATCATTTTTAAGTCTACAACAGACAATTCTTGATCTTTCCCTTGTTGTTTGTTGAAAAAGGGGGGATTTCCTGAATGTTCAGTCAACAAAGAGCAAGAATGATATTATTCAGGGATCTTGGTTTCTGCTGAGAGACGCAGCTGACAGCAAATCTAATCCGTCGGCCCTCATCTGACATGCATTAGACAGGCCCTGCGTGTCAAGCACAATAATCACTCCAGTGGTGGTAATGGCAGTGCTGTGAATTCGCAGCGTAAGCAGATGTGGGGAGTGGACCAGGCAGCCGCTCACGGCTTCCCCACCGCTGAGCAACCACAGCTAAATCAGCAACAACTCCTTAGCTATAAACAAGCCGCCTGTGAAGGAGCCTCCCAAGACTCCGGTCACAGAGGAACTCTCAGATTTATCACACAGGAAGATGGGCTTGATATATGCTTGCTCCCTGTGTCACCCTTCAGCTACTTCCTGTATCCTATCCTCCCCCGCAAGGATCTTTTGAGCAGGATGCATGCATTTAAACCTTTCGGTGTGGTACAACTTTTTGGTAACTTGCTCCTCCATACACGCTTTCCTTGGGATGATGGAGCAAAAACACATTCTGGGCAGTTACTGAATACCACAACTATTTTCTAAAGGATGTAGTAAACAGAGGAAATGCTCAACTGAAAATGGTGTCCCATTGCACAAGAGATCAAGAGCTTTGCAATAGGGAAACTGACTCTTGAAGGGTCAGAGTGATGAGTGAGGGGTACGCGGGGCCAAACGGAGGTGAGATCTTATCGTGTCCCGACAAGCAGTGTCAGTATCAGGTCAGTCTTTAGATCACTCTCCTATCAAAGATAGGACCATTAAAGAGTTAACAGAAATGACTAGATAGATAGCTACTGATCTAGGAAGTAATAAATTCCCAGACATAGGCTAAATTACTCAGCCTACTCAATGTGGGTTTACAACAACAAGGCAGGAAAGACTGATTGTGTGGTGTATCAAATCATTTATTTGGACATTGAAGACTGTACACACAACACCTTTAGCCTTTTTAATGCATCCTTTTAGTATATCAAATGACATTGGGTGGGACTTGATTTTATCCATCTGGTTTTGATTGGATCAGCAAACCATCAAACAAGTGATATAGAATTGAATTCAATTTAGATTTTATCTAACAAGGTTGTCTTTAAAAACTAACATTGGTTGTAAAAACATTTTACACCCTTTCCGGACAGACCACCTCTGGGCAAATGGCGCTGCAACATTCAAAAAAGGCATTACTGGAAGGATCTGGAAGAAGTTGAGAGGACTCTCTCCTGGAACTTTGCCACTGTAAAGTGGCTTAAATGAAGATAACGTTATCTTTAAAACAGCCAATAATTTGATCAGCACGTAGGCTGAGATTCGCTCATGCGACTGTTAACCTCTGGGATTGTTTGTTCTAGTTTTTTCCACCCTGAGGAAAAGTCTGGACTGGGGTTGCTCCAAATTGGTATCAGTGAAACAAATATCACCAACACTGTCATAATCCTAGAGCCTTCAGAGGGATGGGCTGAACAGCAGGGTGATGACAAACGGTCAGAGGGGAGATGATGGCACGACTGAATCGCCATTGTTTGCAGCATTCGCTGTCTGTGCACTGAGGAGAGGCATTCCCTCTGGTTCTGTGGACTGTGCGATACCGCAAGCCCGCAGAGACCACCATTGTGGAGCTATTCCAATCTGACCTTGACTTCATCGCCGACAAACAAGGTCTCCAGTCCAGTTCTCAAGCCACTTCACACATCTTTAGACTGTGAAATTAAGTATTATCACATGCTTTCCTTTTACTGGCCACAGTCCTACTGTCTGAACTGAATTACATGAATTGCAAACAATTTTACAAAAGTATTAACACCAGTGTGGAACATTTATACTTCCTAAAAAAATTAAAAATAAAAGAAAGCTAGGAAACCTACATTAAACTTTCACAAAACTTTTAAATTAAAAAAGTATCATACTTCTGACTCAGCATTAAAAAACAAAGCTTTGTAGCTTTTAGTTGAAATTTGTCATCTATATGCTAGTAAAAATGCAGCAAAGCAATTAAATGTCATCAAAATACACATTCTGGCAAAATGGACAAAAAAGTACCACATGGGCGTATAAAAGCTTTAGTTCAATAAAAGCATTGTAAAAACTGAAACTCTGCAGTTGTTAACTATGGATGGTTATTTCTAACTGACCTGATCCTGACCTGACTTGTTGTTGTAACCTAATGTAAGTTGATTAGCCATGTTAAATAATATTTTGACTTGAATAAAAGCAGCTAATTTAGATGTCATTATATCACATGAAACATGGTTTTGTTAATAAAAAGTGTAAAGTTTTAACAACACAGAGTATGAATGACTTTTAGACTTTAAAACCTTGACAGCCAATCAGAATCCACCTCGAATTTAAAGAGCTAATATAATTATAGTAGTTTCTAGTGTACTATAAATTATCTTTTTGTGTCATTTGGCCTTTATTTGTGTTACTTTTTGCTTCCTAAACCCCCCCAAAAGTTTCTCAAATCTAAATAAAGGTGTTTCATAACCTTTTCATAACCTTGAGATGTTTTTAACAACTACAGTTAATAAAAGCAAGTGTGGTGGCTTGTGACAAGAAGCCATGGTAACCACACAGAAACACAAAACTTTAGGCACATTCTTCACGGCAATTTGCTCATTTCACTTGACTGGCAGGGCAGCGAGTGGTCCATGTAATCAGCGCCAACACATACATTTAGGGCGTTTAGTGCGGTTAGTCACAAAACTGACTTCAATTCTCGTATACACATACAGGTAGATGCTCCAAAACACAGGTCTCAGCATTTGCCTCTGGAGCTAATGAAAGAGATCAGAGCTACATTATAATGTTTTCCTCAGCTCACTATAGTCACTTTGTGGTGAAGGGGTCTTATTGAAAATAAACTGAGATGACATCATCAACACAAAGAAAGCTCAGTTCTGCTGCTTTGCTCCCCGGGTGGGTTAGAAGAGGATCTGATCGCAATCGGTCCCAGTCGAAACAAAGTGAATCTTTTAGCTCTGCCTCAGTCTTGTCCCTGTACGACATGGGCTCCTGGAGTCACTCTTGTCCTGAAAACTATGGACAAAAGCTTACACATTTCTCTGGCTGTGGGAAGGACACATGATGTGATGTCTGGCAGTTTGGCTAAATGTTTGGTGGTGGACAAACACCATGGAGATGGAACATGTGGACCTCTGCTCTGACATCCTGAGAAACATAACCTTTTCCATATAAAGCTAAACTCTTCCACTGAGCCAAACCTCTGATCTGGCAGCACTGCTTTTGACCAAACTGTGGGTAAGATAACAAGACCAAGGATAGGAATATTTATCATTTTAGTTTCCCACTGAATAAATGAACATCATAGTTTGCCAGAATACAGACATATTTATGTCCAATAGAGAAGAAAAGCATTTATTATATATGGAACAATGACAAAAATCTAGTTTAAAACACATGCACCAGGTTCCTAGAACTGTAATCTTTGTATTCAAGTTGGTTTGCAAAACTTTTTTTTAAAACATTTCGTAACACTTTAGATTATGGAACACACATTCACTATTAATGAAGAGTTTTCCCTCAATAAACTTGCTGCTTATTAATAGTAAGTAAGGAAATTGTTGTAGTTGTTGTGTTTAGGTATTGGGTAGGGTCTAGAATATGGTCATGCATTATTATGTGCTTTATAAGCACTAATAAACAGGCAATATGCTAGTAATATGCATGTGTTAACAAGCAACTAGTTAATAGTGAATAATGTTCCCTAATCTAAAGTGTTACCAAAAGTTTAAATTTAATGACTGAGAAAAATGTCAATACATAATTCAATACATAAATCATTCAGTACCTTAAGTGTACTGAATGATTATTGACAAAAAATGCATTTATTTATGTTTTTTATTCATGTAGAGCATGTTAATTTTACTCAACATATTTTTAAGAAGTTTTTATATAATACAACAGCATATTAAGATTCATTTAATGATAATGTAGTTGGGTTTAATATTTTTTTCAAGGTAAAAAGTGTTTTATTTATTTTGAATTTATTATTATTATTGTTTTTACACACATCATAAACAAGTATCTCATATTTTATCTGTCTTGTCAAACAAGGTCAAATTGTCTGATATTTTTAGAAGATTATTTGCCTTGATACACAGTTATATAATTTTCAGTTTTATGTCTTTTTCTGCGTGTTTCTGCCTGTTGTATTGTTTTTTTATATATTTTAATAAATTATTAAATAAGACATAATCAGCATTATATCACTGATCCATATAATTACATCTCATCTAACATGAAATCAGAGTACCATAAAGATGACAAGTGACAAGACGATGCACAATACACTGATTTTTGAACAAAGCTCTCTTATAAATAAACGCCACAGAAAAGCTCTGACTCAGCCAACTAGTGCTTGTTAAGCACATAGACGTATTGAACAACATGAAAAGAATGTTAGATCTTCTCTATCCCTATTGTAACATAGATGCAGGCTGTAATTAGAGTCTTCTGCCATCAGCAGCTAATATGATCACATCAGATGCCATCAGTAAACTTCCCAAGCCAAATGTAAAACCAAATAAGAGATAAAGAGAGGAAGACACAAGTGCAGAAAGTACGCAGATAGGGGAAAAATCAGGACATATTGAGACATCCAAAGACACGTGAGCTCAGAAAGCACATGAGCTGATCACAATGATAAGTCAGACACAATCTCTCTGTTCATAACAGAGCCAGGGATGAACCTAGACCAAACAAAGTGACTCAATGTACTGCTAATTGTAAGGACAGCTAAGCTTAGTCTTGTGGTAATTACGAGAGAACATCTGCCAGCCTGCAAATGTTAAGATGCTGATTTGTGATTACTGGGTTATAAAAAAGTTGCTTCTACCAGAAAGGCCAAACATTGTTCCTCATGTTCCTCTGTAACTCCAACAGCCCCAGGCCCGATATCTCATCTTACACACACATTCTGGGATGCATTTTCACTCTTTTCCTGTTAACTCCGAGCTGTGTGTCAAGACACTGTTATTAAACACAGACACCTTAAATAGACATGCTTACAGGGAAATGACTCAAGAATAATCCCTTGGGATTCTGATTTGCGGTAGAGCAGATGCCTAAAGCAACCATCACATGACTAACAGCAAAATGAATTAGTCAGATAGAGAAAAAGTGAACATTTTCACATGGATTGGGTATCCAAAACCTTTGTATAACCAACTAACCTGGATATTTGCACTCATCTAATATGTAGCTAAAGAAAGGGTTGATAGTAGCTCATGTGAGTCAGCATGTTTGACAGATGGTTCATGTACATGTGATGAGAGTTCATGTGAGCACTTTCTGATCGCTGAAGCACAGACTTTGGGGAAGTATTAATTATGCTGAATGCAAAAAAAAAAATGCATTTGTTTCTCATTTCTGTAGAGAATGTTTGTTCTACTTATTGCAACAAAACTGCATGTCACAGCAGGAAACAGGCATGTTTGGGCAAGGAAACATGGCCTTGGTACGGTGGCAGAGAAGTGCAAAGCAGATCACAATTCTGAAAACAAAATAACAAATTACGCTTATTCATCTGCGCCACTGGAACTGATGATTTACAGCCACTTTTAACTAAATGTAAATAGACACCCCGTATTTTTTATTCCAGAGTAAGGGCAATTCATACAATACATTTAAACTGAGCTACTTTAATACCATCTCCGAACTTTCTACCACGACTCTGCTGTTCTTCGGCTGGTTCTTCCCTGTATACGTTGATTGACAGATGTCTCGTCCAGTCAGCGGTGAGTAATCCCTATAACCAACTATACCTACCTTTTCCGGTTTGTCTGATTTGTCGTTGTGTTTTCTGACTTCTTATTTTGTTTTCGGATTTGTTGTTGTGCTTTCTGAATTGTTATTTTGTTTTTTAGACTTGCATTTGCGTTTGTAATTTGTTATTTTGTTTTCAGAATTGTGATCTGCTTTGCACTTCTCGGCCACCGTACCTTGGTGACCTTAGAATAACTAAACAACCTGACACCACATAATTTTAGGATGTTTTGATGCAACACAACATAATTATTTTATTAAGATTATTAATTATCTACGTTTCTATCTATCTACACTTACAGTCACCCATCTATGTTTTTAATTTAATTTCTTATGATGAAATATATAAACTACATACAAATTTATAGGTGGCATTTCATATCTATCTATCTATCTATCTATCAATTTGCCTGCCTGCCTACTACCTACCTTTTTAATTAATTTCTTAAATATGAAATATATGATGAAAATTTCTATAGCGATATATAGAGATTTCTATACAGATTTCAAATCTGTCAGTCTGTCTGTTTTTAATTTATTTCTTAAATATATAAACCAAATACAAATTTCTAAGGGTGGCATTTTAGATGAATCTATCTATCTATCTATCTATCTATCTATCTATCTTTATAACTTTAATAAATAATATTTTCTCTATCTAGTCAAATTCAAGTTGAATTTTATGAAACGCAGCAAATTCACAAAACTGTTGACAAACAAAACAGACAATTATGACGTCAGAAACAACAAAACCTCACGCAAACTTGTCACGCGCGTGAGACCGTTACCTTGATGACGTTCTCAAAGATCGTATCCCTGAAGTCGAGCAGCGCTTTCTGGTCAAACTCTTTGCCGTGGATGATCCTCATTTGTTTGAGGAAGGTGGATTTGCCGCTCTCTCCGGCGCCCAGCAACAGGATCTTCACCAGACGCCGCACCGAGCGTCTCTCGCGCGCGAGATTGGCGTCGATCTCGCGACTGCGCCGCTTCGCCTCGCGCTCGCGGTCTCGTGCTTTCCCGTTGCTCCTGTCATCGTGAGCGGCCTCAGCGGGCAGCAGACACCGGCTCAGGGTGCGCACCACGCCGGCCATCCTTTCCAACTTGAACGCGGTTAGTTACCACCTGATGTATTCATTAAAGTGCCAAAGAACTTTACTTTATGTTTTATACAAAATCTACATGGAATAGACTCAGCTGGCGCCGGCAAACATCTGCTGTGAATATTCACCGGTTAAAACAAACTAAAAGAAAAAAGCTGAAGCACAATAAACATTTTCCTCCATTATAAAGACATCTGTAAAGGCGTTTACGCTGAAGAGGTCCTTCCCCCGCAAAGCGACCACTGCTGTCCGTTAAAACTATGAAGAAAGGCAGCTGCCTAACGTTACTAAACAAATCCGTTGTTTGTGGTAATGAAAAAAAAACATCAAGCGCTAAATGTGCTCAGGAGATGTTATTTAGCTGGAAACCGTATTCCTTTATATACTGGCAGCGACGTAAGTTCCAAACGTTCATTCTGGAGGAGCGCGAGCGACTTTCTGATGTTTCCTCGCGGTTCTCTGGGAAGTTTGTTTGCTGGACTGACGCCCCTCCTGCTGTTGGGCTCTTGGCCGGTAGGGGTCCGAGCGAGAGGGGCGTTTGTACTGACATGAGGGGGATTCCAGCCAGTGTCAGAAATGTCATAGTTTCACAGTGGCCCCTTGCTGTCTATCATGCTCATGCACTGCCGTCTGTGTGGCAGAATTAAAACTTTACATGAAACCTGGCAAAATGCACGAGAAAAAGGTATGATGCAAACATGAAACATTTGGATCAGTGACAAATAAGGATGCCTGAGATCATAAAAGGAAATCTCCAAACATTCATTTTGCCATTAATTTATATATAGGCTATTTATATATGAAGAGTTCATTTGCAAAAACAGATAACTCCGTTTTTAACAGTTTTCAAAAATCATGTTTTTTCATTGTGCATTCCAATTATTCTCAATCAAACTGCAGTTGGGTTATTTTGATTAAGGAAAAATAACAACAACAACAAAAAATACAGCTAACAAACACAATAAAAACATGATAACATAATAAAAAACAGAATATCTGTTTTTGCAAATAAACTCTTCATATATATACAGTATGTGACCCTGGACCAGCAATGTAGCAATAGCCAAAAATACATTGTATGGGTCAAAATTATCGATTTTTCTTTTATGCCAAAAATCATTAGGATATTAAGTAAAGATATTTTGTAAATTTCCTACCGTAAATATATCAAAACTTCATTTTTGATTAGTAATATGCATTGCTAAGAACTTCATTCGGACAACTTTAAAGGCGAATTTCTCAATATTTAGATTTTTTTTGCACCCTCAGATTCCAGATTTTCAAATAGTTGTATCTCGACCAAATACTGTCCTACTCCTATCCTAACAAACCATACAACAATGGAAAGCTTATTCATTCAGCTTTATAAATCTCACTTTCAAAAAAATGACCCTAATGAGTGGTTTTGTGGTCCAGGGTCACATATATATAAGAAACTTGAATACATCCAAAGGGCTTGGTGCATGTGTTTTAAAAATAGATTTATAAAAACTGAGACTGAATAAGTCCAGAAAAACTGTGGCAACGTCTCCAAGATGCTTCAAGAGACCTACCTGCAAAGCTACAGTACTGTTAAAAGATTTAGGCACTTGTGTAAAAATTGTAAAGTGAGGATGCTTTCAAAAGTAGATAGGTTTCTTCAAGCATCTTGGAAACACGTTTCCACAGTTCTTCTGGATTTGTCGCAGGTTGTTCTGTTTCTTCATGTATTCCAGACAGACTGGATGATGGTGAAGCACTGGCTGTTGTCAGACTCGTTGTGCAAACAAAAATCTCACTGGATTATTACAATTAATGGCAAAATGAATGTTTGGGAATGTAAACTGATATTTCCTACTGACACACTACAGCAAAATATTTTAAATGCTAGATACTACTAGATAAATACAAAATGTATTTTAATTAATATATTCATATTATACTAAGACTTTTTGATGGATGTATGTATCAGTGTTTTCTGCACCGCTTTACTTCTGTGAAACTCACCTCCTTTATTCTGCACCGAGGCGAAATAAATCATTTTATCTGAGCTGTGAATTTGAGCTTGCAGTCTGTACTGAATGTGACCCAATAGATTCAAAAGAGTCTACTGCGAATAATGTGAAGAAATGTCTTTTTTGTTGCATTACTCTTGTGGGCTGCACAGAAAAAACTAAAACAACTCTACCCGTGTAGTCTGATTCATGCACAAATAACTCTTATGAGCCAGCTCGTTTTAGTGGCTCAAATCATAAGATGCAGCAGATGTAGCTGATTCTCAAAACAAATTAATTCTAAGAGCTGATTTATTTAATGAATGGTTCAAAAAGACAAGATCTGCTTTGAATGAGCCTGAAACACTGCTCTGTATATTTACAGCATTAGCAGTGAGGGTTTCTTTCATACAGTATGTAAAAAATGGACATTATATATACAGAAATGAATAGAAATTAAATGGAACCAAAATGTAAATCGAGAGCTTGTGAATTAAAATTGAATCAGGAAACCTGTATGGATAGCCAGCCCTAGTCAATGACAGCAAAATGGCTTCTTTTTTTTTTTTTTTTTCAAATGTTAATAATATATTCATTGCATAAATATTGGAAATAATGTTATAAAATATAATGCAACACTTGTGCCTTTTGACAAAAATTCAGCCTACTAATCTAAAAATTTTTGCAATCTCCAGAAAATTTGTTAACCATAGAAGAGCTATATTCAAGTCATTTTTGGAAGTAGTTTTAAGATGCTGTCCTCTCTCATGAGTCATATTCATAGTCCAATTAAAAAATCATTTTTGAGCATGTCTCCAAAGTGAGCTGCAATGTTGACCATGACCAGCCAAATACCACTTTATTTTAGTAACCCCCTATATTGTAGTCACTTTTTTTAATAATGCCTGACAAATATGGCTTGCCTTTCACAATTTTGATGACAATTTGATGTATTTCTATAAGGCTGGGGGTATATTCCATCACTGTTTGTGACAAATTGGATTTAGTTTGATAGCAAGTTGGCAAAGTCACATAGTATTTAGATTTTAGATTCTTTGTTCAAAAGTTTTAAAATGCTACTGAGATTTCAAATCAAATTAGAAATTAGAATTCAAATTAGAAATATATATATAGTTTATTTTGCATGAGATTTAGATCTGGAAAATGTTCTTCCTGCGCTCTCCTGCTTGCATTATAATAAAAAAATAACTGTATTCAGCAGAGGGCAGTGTTAACCTGCGCTTACATTCATACATTTCATTTGAATCATAGTTTCTCATCCACATACGTCATTTATTTATTGTAAAATGAGCTCTGTTAGATACATAAGTGTCAAACAAAAAGAGAAAAGAAAAGAAAATCCACAGGTAAAGAAACCATATAAAGAGCATATTCCTAATCAAAACATAATTTGTCAAAGATAATTAGTATGATTTTGCAATATTTTCTACACCAATAAGACACTCTCCTCATGTGCCAAAACATTATTACACAAACTGTCAACAATATAATATGATATTTAATATTTAAACATTTTCCCAGCACAGCACCACAAAGGCATTTCCTTACTGAAACCACAGGTGCAGAAAAGTAGAGCAGGCTAATTTTGTGCCACTGACCACCTACATATGAAAAACAGGACTTCCAACATTAGCATATAAATAGTGACAATTTTTTCATTCCTCCTCCAAGTAGATTATTCAATGTCATTCACAGCATAGGAAAAACAGTCTCTGATTACTGTGGTTGTGATTCAGAGTTCTTAAACCTATTTGTTGAGTTGATGTGCACAAGGAAAACATTTAATGCAAAAGCTTTCAAGTTGATTTTCAAGCAGGAGGTTAATTGGACTGGGTTTTTGGGGGAAAGATGAAATCAACATGCACACGAAACGCAGCTGAAGAGGTTTTCAGAGAGCAACACAGCCATGATTACACATTTTGATCACCAAATCAGAAAGAAACACAAAAATATACAAGTATCCATTTTTCTCATTGGGCAAATTGCTCTTGATAGCATTCTTGGAGCGTGTTGAAGCAAGCTAATGCTGAAATAACCAGCACTGCCATCCATGTTTCCCACTATGCTTTGAAGCAAAGGCAGCAATGGAGCACCAAGTGCTATAACTTTGGGAAATCATAGGACTGTTCATTTGTTATGGTGAGAGTTGTATTTAATTTACCATGTAAGATGCATTGGAGCTTTTCTAAACAATGTTTGCATGCTATATAAAAACAGTATTTAGAACTTTATAATAATTAAATACAAATTATATATAACTGCATCTCCGAGCAACACAGCGGTGTTTAGTTTCTGAATGAATCTGTGTTTTGAACCAATCGGGTGAATCAATGATTCAAAGGCCCATTCATAGAGAGCAAAGTCCCTTTAAGGCAAGTCATGTCACTCGGCGGCCATTTTTGAAACGTCTCTCGGGCATGCAAGTGCAGCTCCTATCTCTTTGAATGGGGAAAAATCGAATTCTCCAAAACTGTTCGCCAAACTTAAGATTAAATTTCATATTGGAAATCACAAATGAAATCTGACAACAACTGTCTTATAAATGTTGTTTATTTTGCTCAAATAGGATTTAAAAAAGCTTATTTTTCAGGCTAGACCAGCCAGTGCGCATGTGCAGTCCTAGGCATGCGTCTCAGAATCTTAACTGTTTCTATAGCAACCTGGACTTCTAAGGGCAGCTGCAGTGACCGATTACCGATTGGCCCTTTCATTCAGAAGGCGGGGCTTCCTCTGATAGAGCTGCCATATTGAGCGTTGCATTTTTCCCCATTCAAGCTGTCATCTCGAAATTAGATATGGATATATGGCGTGAACGCAGCAATAAACCACACAAGTCAACGCGATAAATATAATGACACGCGATAGAAGATTTGAAAAGATGGACTGTTTTTTCAACATAAACACACATCGCTAGACAGGTAATGAACACATCTAATTATCATTTATAATTAATATTATATTCGGCTGAAATGTTGTAAGAACATGTAACAGAACGATGTGTTTAAAGAGAATAAAAAATAATATAAAAATTAGATTGGTCCTGCCTGTTGTTTATTAATTCCAGTGATGACGCATACAGTATATATATTGAAAATATTGACGTATATTTACATTTACATTTATGTATTTATATTCTTATATTTTATATTATATATAAATATATTTAATATATAAACATATTTTTCTAAAATATATATATGCATGTGTTTGTATTTATATATTTATTATAAATATACACAGTATACACACATAGATTTTATGTAAAAAAAAAAACGTTTATTTTGGATGTGATTAATCGTTTGACAGCACTAATATATTGCCTCCCTTCGGCCCATTGACTTACAACAGAGACCCCTTAGCGTGCGGTGGGTTTAGTGGGGGGTAATTGAGAATGAATGGGGGAAAACCAGGTGAGAGGAGGCAATGCCTCCATCACGCTATAATTGGATATGATCGGTTATGGATGTGGATGTGATTGGTTCATGTGATAAATCCCACCTCTTGTTTTCGTGCAAGCTCTCAGCCTGAATGAACTTAAAGAAAATGATGGCGTTATTGACTAATTATAAAGTGAGTAAATAACTCACCCACTTAGGCTATCATTGCTTTGTGTCACGTCAAAATAAAACTTGAAATGGCCAGAAAACGTGATTACTAGGTTTTTAGTGAGCATTCAGCTTGATCAAATGAAATATGTATCTTCGTGCCTTTATGACGATGAAATAAGTTGACTATTGAAAAGAACAGCTGAACATCAGTTCACAAATAAAAAACAGACATACACGGTTCTAAAACATTTAAAACATATAAAAACGGTTCTATGTACACTACTCCGCCCATTAACGTAAGATTACTACAAAAGTCGACAATTTTATAACAGGTTCAGTGGCGTAGTATGTGTAATATGTCAGTAAAAACGAAATTTGGGTGAACTATCCCTTTAATAAGCAATTTTTAACAAAGACTAAAAAAAACTACCTTTTTTATTCACCTGCATGTTTTTGGAGAAGTCTTAGCTCTTTTTTTTCTCAAGCATGCATGTTCATAGTGAGGCAAAAGTCCTACTTTTATTAGTTCTTTCTGTTGTTTCTTCATTTAGTTTTATTTTGTTTTGTTTTATTTATTTAGTTTTTGTGATTTATGATTTGTGTTTTGTGCTTTGTTTTGTTAGCTCAACAGCCCGTTCACCACTAAATGTTGATATAGGGTAAGAGCTTCGTAATGAATCTTTAAAAAATAAATAAACAAATAAACAATGTCAGAATGTTAAGTTATGGGTGAACTATTCTTTTAACCTTGTTTTCAAAAGGTTATTTAAAACTACTCCTTAAGAACATACAGAACTAAGAGTGGATAAAATAATGTTTTCCGGCACAAACGCTTGCCAAACGTATTTAACAAGGGAATCCAAAAGTAAAACAGAAAACTGATTCGAAGCTTTGTCCAGCCTAATTAAGTGAGATAAGAATAAACCAAACCCAGCGGGCATGTGGTCTCAGAGGACTATTGAGGAAAATGTCTAATTAAATAAATAAAACAGCAAGTAATTAAATGTATGCCACTCTTTGATTCCAGCATAATGACTCTCATACATGGACAAGTGTATGTGTCATTAATGGAGTTCTGTACTTGATGGCCACAATGAAAAATGGCTGTTATTAGACTGAAGAAGGTTTGCTGGAAAAAACAAGCCCACGTTTATCAAGAGGAGGGAGGAAGAAAGAAAAAAAGAAATGAAAATAAGAAAATAATATAATAATAATAAAAAGAAATAATATACTATATTTTAAAGAGATAATTTTAAGATTTAAGAGATGCATGTGAGCATTAAACACCTTTCAAGGTTGCAGATGATGAGCCAATACTTTCCTCTCCTAATCAAACCAATGATCTTGAAAATGTGTTTTTGTTAACAACTGTAACAAAGGCACAAAGTTCTCCGCACATTCGAAAACGTATTTAACCGTGCAGAAAACACATTTATCTGTGCTTTGGTGAGCAGCTAGAAGATTAGCTAAATGCCTTGTGCTTCTCAGAACAAAGGATGAGTAGGATCTGATGGCTTCTGAAGCTGGGGGTGAAATATCGAGATACAGATGGCCTAGACACAAAAGTTCTGATGTCTGTGACAGTCACTCCTTCAAGGAGAGTCTATTATGACATTTCAGCTCCTGCGCTCCTCACACATTTGACTGATGGATGCAGGGACCACCGCATTTAACAGATTGCCAAGCCATCTGCCATAGCGAAGTGACACGCTCGCGACGTACGCAACACTTCCTGTAGCGATCAGCTGTGTGAGAAAGGCACAAACAAAAACCGCTGGAAGGTACGGCAATGAAAAACTCAAATCAGGGTTGTAGAGACCGGATTTTCATGCTGTGGGTTTTGAATATATCATGATAAAGGATACAAATTAGTTTGTGCATAATCTCTAAAGTACATGGACTGCAATGCGCAGAAACCAGCGTTGTTTGTCTGAGACTTTCAAAACATAATGTGTTTGCATTGATGTGCAAATTATATTTTCATATCTCTACTTCCTCTTGGCCTTTTATGCATTAATATTACCCGGTGTAAACAATAACCTGGCATATTTAAATGCAAGCAAACACGGCATTTCACTCTAAAAAAAACAAAACACAGAAGATGGGCTTAACTAGAGAAAGTAACAGTCTTTTAGGGTTGTAAACAAGCTAATGTGACGCGTTCTGTTAAATGAAACCGTTTTCTCCTTGTTTTAGTGAGCAGCGACAGATCCGAGAGCCTCTTCAATGGTGTTTACAATCACTGTGGAAAGTTGGTTTACCGTCAAGAGTTGTTGTCTGCAAGTGACGCTACTCTGAAAGGAACCACCACCAACACCACATGAAGCAACATGATGTCTGCTTGTCAGGGACCAACTGAAATTTCCACTGCGCTGCTCGTGACACACACTCTCCAGGATTTCTCCTCTTTTTAAGCCCTTTTACTCATTTTCGGTTCTCATTTCAACAAGAAAAACATGTCAGTTTCTTTCTGAAGCACAATGTACATGAAAATCTGCGTCAGATCTAGTGAGTTTTAACCCAGAAAACAGAAACTCTGCTTCTCAAAACCATTTATTACATAAAACACACCATGTTGTGTCAGCAGTACATTCCTGTGTCTGTTTATAAAATAATATTTACAAAAACAGATCAAAATCAAAGCTTGGGAGTGGGAGATTACACAAAAAAGATTTTTTTTTTTTTTTTCAAAATTTGATGCCTCAACATAAGGATGTACACCAGTGGATAAGATGGCATTAGATATCATACAAACATTAACTCCAGCCTGTCTTCTAGACAATAGACATTTCTGTTTAATTTTATTAAACAGGTGCTAAGGGTGGTACATTAAATTTCCCCTTCAATGGCATCAATCCAAACAACAAATATATACACAATCATCAATATGCTGTATGTTTAAAAGCACAGGAGTCAATATAAGTGTAGTTGACATCAGTCATTCAATATTTTTTCATAATTCTTTTATAATTATTACACATGCAGTTTTCATGACTGTGTAGTATGTGACTGATTAAATGGAATATTTGTACTGTAATACAAATAATTAATGAAATATATGAAATATATTTCATTAACAAAGATACATTCACATACATTTAACCTTAAATGTTACCTTAAAAAAAAATTCATATTACTTGTTAGGTACCCATAAATCATGGTATTTCTAAATGGCAAGCGGTAATGGAACATTAAGTAAACATCAGAAATAGCTCTCACTATGATAACATCTAAGATAAGAGCCCACTTTAGGACGTCAATCAATGACAGCTTAAACATACTCCAAAATAATGCCAACATGAAAAAACAAACCACAAAGTTGCAAATTACAGTCATGAGCTTGACATGTCATGTACAGTAATGTACAGTATAATGCCATTGAAATACAGTATGACCTACCGATACAGTAAAACCTTGGCAAGTATTAAGGTAGCAGCTGAAATGAGCACAGAAATAAGCCACATGTGTGTTATCGGCACAGAGAGTAGAAGCACGTTACAAACGTAGGTTTGTATTAAAATAAATATAGAAATCACTAATATTAATTTATGTAATGTGCCTATAAAGACAAAAGTACATACTGTATATTGCAACAATGGTGGCATCAGATCCAAATTACAGTTATACACAAATCAGCCAGAATACAGCTGAAGCAAAATTCAGTGGGCAGCCCTATATTGAGGGAAGGATCATGTTTTATTGACAACAGCTCTGCTTCAGGAGAATAATAGATAAGAAGCTCTGGGATGAGAACATTTCCACTGCTTACTATGTGAACGTCAGGAGCATCACATGCTACCTCATCCACGTGTTTGGTTTGGTTTTTTGACAGCAGAGAGAAACACACCTCACCTTTGACGCTTTTGACAAGAGTCACTTCCTGTTCACACGCCTGTGCTGCATGCACACATTCCACCCGAGTTTTGGTGTGCCGTAAGCCGTTACTTGCTCGTGTGATCAGGTCACAGCAGGTCCTGCTCCACCCAGACCGTCTTCTTCTGCTCCTCAAAAATCTTGTCCTTGATGATCCTGACGAGATCCTCCACCCCACCCCAAGAGTCAGGCTCCACACCCGCATACAAGCACGGCAGCATCTCCAGCTCCTTCTCCTTGGAGCGACACATCTTCAAGAACTCCTCCTCAGAGTCCACCTTCAGAGGGAGCCTCCTGCTCGAGGAAAACACCAGAAACCATCACTAAATGATCTGAGGATCATTTGACCTTCAATAATGAAACTAAACCTCTTCAAACTGAAACGAAACTTAGCAAGAACGAAGACCTTGGAAGAGTTCTTGCCTTAATTTTTTGATGTTCCTTTCGCAGATTTTGATGAAGATCACGATGGGGTAGATCTCTCTCCTCAACAAGTCTTTCACACAGCTCAGATCAGCCTCCAGGAGACAGTGCTTATTCTAAGAAACAAAAGACTAATTTAATAGCATTTATTTTCCCTAAAAATACACTTTTTAAACTTTCTTGCATTTGATATGATCAAAAAGCAACAGTTATTGATGAATCTAAACAATATTGTAAATATTAATTTACAATATATAGCAGAAAAGAGAACTGAGAACTGAAGAGAGAATCGAGAACTCGTCCAGTGAGGTGTCGGTTCTCATTTTTGTCCTGTTTTTGGCACACCTCTCGAACAAGTGAGATTTGCAGTGGAAAATTAGACTCATCTCCGGACACATTAGCAAGTGAAAAACAATATGCTGCCTCTCATCTAACCACCTGATAAACCCCCAACAAGCAGATTGCATCTGCAGCCATCAGGAGCATCAGGTCTGTCTCCTACATGCCACTGCTGATTCCCCTTTCAGTCAAATTAAACACACTGAGACTTACAGAGCTCTTTGTTTGTATAAAATATTTTTGAATAAACAGTAGGGTCCACTCTGAGGAGAAGACGGCTGGTTTTAACAGAGTTTCAAAATGACAAGTGTGAAACATTGCTTAATCCAAGTTTAAAAGGGTCACGAGACAAAAAAAGTTAAAAAGAAGGGAAAAAGACCATTCTGACCCTCTATCTGAAATGATCCGTTTTAAGAGGTGACTCCCCTAAAAAAGCATGCACATAAATGGCCACTGTTATGATTGGTTAATGTCACTGCATGGAAAACAGTATCAACGTTCTTCGCTATCGCATGCGAGTAAGTGTTTTGAAAACAAATCCATAGAAAACCCTTAAACATAAAGCAACATAAAACCCACATAAAAAAAAGTCCTGTACAGACAAAGCCACTTGTTCCTAACACCGGCGTTTTTCTGAAGTCCTGTACGGAGATGCAAACAAGCTGTTTAAACCGGATACGTCAAAGTGAACCTTCCTTTATTATTCCATTTGTCTTGTTGTCAAGAGTAGCTCAAGCGCATGCTGTTCATCAGATATTGAATGGGAATCTGTATACTGTACCCAGTGTAGATCAAGTCATTGATTATAATGCTTTAGACCCAACGTGACGCAACGCTCGCATCCGGTGTAGGCAAGTGTCAGCCGACTGAACACCAGTGGGCATGGCCTGGGGCAGTGGTTCTCAAACTGGGGCAAGTGTAATGCGTAAAAGTGACGGAGGGGGTACGTGAACAAAATACTGAAATGTAGCGTAAATTTAAGTATAATGCACTCTTAAATAACATTCAACTGAACATGTGTGTCTTACGGGCAAAATATAGCAAGAAAAGTGCACAAAAACATCAAAAAAGTGCACCTCTGCAATCGGAGTGTAAACAATGACTGGCAGGTGAGACGCTTAGGTGCTACGGGACGTGCGCTCCTTTACGGATTAAAATAGAGGAATAAAATATAAGGTAAGGTGGTAAATAGGTAAATAAATGTAGAATTGCACTGTTTGCTCACGTGCATCAATCGGAGTGAAGTTAGAGATGTTAAGGCATGCGCAACGCTTAGGACACGCGCTCCATTATGGAATAAAAGAAAGGAACAAATATTTAAGGTAAGGTGGCAAATAGGTAGGCTTAAAAGTGTAGAAGGAGAGGATGGTTGCATTGTCAATTTTAACATGTGCATCAACTGGAGTGTCTGGTAGTAGCGAGAGATGAGTAGCAGCTTGAGGAGTGACTCCTCAAAATATTGGCTGAGAAAAAACGGATGGATGAGTACGAAAATGAAATCATGCCAATAATATGAAATATAACATTAAAAAAAAGTGTATAAATCACTCTTTTCCTAAAGAAACATTGTCCAACAGTGACATCAGCAGGTAAAGTTTCAGTGGGAGTCCATAGAAACTCTCTCACCTCCCCTGAGGGCGTTTATGCTATAAAACTTGCAGGATGTTTTAAAGGGGTCATATGATGCGATTTCAATTTTTCCTTTCTCTTTGGAGTGTTACAAGCTCTTGGTGCATAAAGAAGATCTGTAAAGTTGCAAAGACTAAAGTCTCAAATCCAAAGAGATATTCTTTATAAAAGTTAAGAGTCAGCCACACCTACCTAAAACGGCCTTTTTAGCAGCATCATATGACCCCTTTAATGGTTCACAGACCTCTTATATGTCAAAAGATCAAGGGAATTTTGATTGCTCATGTCATGACCCTTAACTAGTAGTTAGGAAGTAGGGCTAGGTGTAGTGTGACAATCCCATTGGTGTGTCTCTAGGAAAGGGTTAAGCTCTCACCGAGAGGAAGCGCTTCAAAATGATACTGCTCGGCAAAACAGCGAACACATAAATATCTGACAAGCTTCTTGAGTAAGCAGAAGAAATGACAGCACATAAAAGCAAAAACATAATTTAGCTATTATTAAATTCTTCTGAAAAGAACATTTATTACTGTACCTTGAAGGCAACCGCTTCAATGTTTTCTGGGGTGATGCATTCATATGTGCATGCCTGCTTTTCTTTGGAATAAATGATGGGCTCTATCTTCTGTTTCATGAGGAATTCATCTTTTGTCACAATGTCTGGAAAAATATGAATTAATAGTTCTTGTAAGTAGGCATGTCAAGGAAAACATTGCTTGCATCTAGGGAGGGCATCGTAAGGGTTTTATAGATTGTGGTTCTGATTTGATTAATCTTATATAATTCCAGTTTCTTAAAGATTCCATTTATGATTATTTTGGAAGAAGAGCCTTCAACTTATTAAAGCAAAAATTAAACTCTAAAAAGGATGTGTAGTCAGATACACACTGACATATGAACAACGAGTCAGTAATTAATTACACTTAAGTCTCACATTCTAATTAAGTGCACATTAACTCATCCAGACTGATTTATGATTTATTTAAAGAATCTGCTAAGAGGATCCTTTCATTCATGAATCTAACTATAGTGCCTAGCTGAACTCTGAAGCTGAAACTATTTCTTATTCAGTATTAGTCTTGTAAAGCAGGCTGTTCAACTTCAGAGGTTAGTGATACATTATTTAGGTTTTGTGTAAAAAAAACAAAAAACAAACAAAAAAAAGAACGATAAATATAAACAAAAGAAGTAAATTAATAAATCAATCAATCTCTATCCCCTATCTGAGGTTGTTTACATACATTCAAAAGCTTGTACTAAACATAGACTGAGTGGGTTGTTGCTTGTATCATAAGAGTTGAAGTCATGGAACAAATGAAAATAAAGTCCTTGTTATCAAGATGAATTTATTATCATATATGTGACCTATAGTTAATAATGGCAGCTACCGGTTACACAATATCTCTATCATCATCACCACAGTGTGCTGCTATAATTAGGACAACCTTCCTCCAGCCACTTTTACCTGGTTTGCATATATTGAACTCCATAGCACCTCCAAGATTAAGGAACTTCTGGACGATGGTCTTGGCGAGGATGTTGGGGGTGAAGAGGACAGGTCTTTTACGCAGGCATTGGTGTGGAGTCACTAGACTGTACGGGATCAGATTCAAGCTCTTGTTTAAGTCGCTCTCTGGGTCAGATGTGTCTGAAAGAACAGAAACAGTTCACGGGTCAGCTTTGAAAGCGGTTTTCTGCTAAATGTCAAGTATAATTCAGCATAAACACTAGAAATGGACACGAGTGGCACTGTGAATACGAAAGCATTGGTTTCTCATTTCTTTTAACCAATTTAGAAAATCATTTTTTGGGGATTGTGCTCAAAAAGGCTGATTAAACAATTTAGAGCATAACTAAAAGAGTTAATGAATTACATATTTTTCAGTTCTGGAAAACAAGCTTTACAAATTCCCTGACATTTTCAGGTTTCATTTTCATGACAGTACGAAGCCTGTCTACAAGGCATCCGCTGCAAAGATTCCTTAGAAAATAACAAGTAAAGATGAGGGAGGGCAGTCTTACCCTCAGGCCTCAGCGTTTCAAAACCTGGTCTGGAAACTGATGATGGATTTCCTCCATTGACAATGCGGACACGCTCACTGCTGTTCATCCTCTTGTACTTGTTATCCACCCTGCTGACAAACTGACACCAGGGATCTCTTTTAATCTCAGCAAGACTCTGCTCTTTTTCCTATCTGCAGTAAGACCTCAGCACTATGGCAGCCTTGGCAGGGAGAGCAAACTCAAGAGGACCTGTTACCTGTAATAACTGAAAGATGAAGACACTGGCTCTGGACAGACGTGGACTAGACTTGGGGTCTTGAGATGGTGCGGGCTCCTCAGGTTGTAGAGTGTTCTGTGAGCACAAATGGAAGTGAGAGAATTTATTAGAAAAGAACTCATGGAAAGTGATATTTACCAGGGCTGCGTTTCCCAAAAGCATCGTAAGCTTAAAGGGATAGTTCACCCAAAAATGAAAATTCTGTCATTAATTACTCACCCTCATGTTGTTCCAAACCCGTAAGACCTTCGTTCATCTTCTGAACACGAATTAAGATATTTTTTGATGAAATGTGAGAGCTCTCAGACCCTGCATAGACAGCAACGCAACTGTAATGTTCCCAGCTCCAGAAACGTAGTAAGGACATCGATAAAACAGTCCATGTGACATCAGTGACTCAACTTCAGTTTTGCGAAGCTACGAGAATACTTTTTGAG
>NW_015625581.1:898438-899859 GCF_001515625.1 Sinocyclocheilus rhinocerous
AAGGACATCGGTAAAACAGTCCATGTGACATCAGTGGCTCAACTTCAGTTTTGCGAAGCTACGAGAATACTTTTTGAGCGCAAAGAAAACAAAAATATATATTTTTTTCAACAATTCTTCTCCCCCGAGTTACGTCTTCCACCATTTTAGAGTATCACAACACACACGCACGCTTTCCCCAAAGCATATTTCGCTTTCTCCTCCGAACGTAAACAACGCTGATTATGTCGATTACGCTCTTGGGTACTCTCCAAAATGGCGGAAGCCGTAACTTGGGGAAGAAGAATTGTTGAATAAATTATGTTATTTTTGTTTTCTTCGCGCTCAAAAAGTATTCTCGTAGCTTCGCAAAACTGAAGTTGAGCCACTGATGTCACATGGACTGTTTTACCGATGTCCTTACTACGTTTCTGGACCTGGGAACATTACAGTTGTGTTGCTGTCTATGCAGGGTCTGAGAGCTTTCACATTTCATCAAAAATATCTTAATTTGTGTTCCGAAGGTCTTATGGGTTTGAAACGACATGAGGGTGAGTATTTAATGACAGAATTTTCATTTTGGGGTGAACTAACCCTTTAAGTACATCGTAGACCCATTGAAACCAGTGGAGCTACGATCAATTTAAGCTTACGATGCTTTTGGGAAACGCAGCCCAGGGCAATTTATGAGAAATGTGTCATTCAAAAATCATTAAGGGAATGACATCATGACTATGAATTATCTGACATATGACTATACACACAACACCTACACTGTATACAGCAACCCTGATGAACAACTATGTGAACTACTTTAATATGGAGAGTAGCCAATCAAAACAGAGGTAATTTGCATTAAAGGGGCATCTATTATGCAAAATTCAAGCCGTTCACAGAATCTGTACAAAGTGATTTTACAAGCCCCACCCACAACTGTTGACGGATACTGCGGTATTAGCAGAGACCCCGCCCCGAGTGAGTCGCACACAATCCGCCATGTTTATCTTCATGCTAGAGCATCTAAAAGAAGCATTCACGTAAGAAATGTCTCCCTAAGGGGCCATTCACATGTCGCGCCTAAAAACGCGTGGAAAACGCTAGGCGCGCCGCTTTCTGCTTTTTCTCAAAGCGTTCGGGCGCTTGCGCTCCGGAGGCGTCTGCCGTTGCTAAGCAACCTTGACCTGCGCTGTCCATGAAGACGCGGAAGTTTCAGCAAAGTGTAAATGGATTTGCAGCACTAAAAATCGCTTGCAGTAGCTCTACTACTAAATTTATTTAAAAATGGCTATCCCTGTACAGCAGTGGTCACCAACCTTTTTAGGCCCAAGATCCCTGACCTCGGCCTTTATGAAAGACAAGATCTATCTATTGAAAAATTGATAGAAAAAGACATCCCAGATTGCACTTCAAATTTGAGGCCTTTTACTTAGTATTTTAATTAG
>NW_015625581.1:900191-906164 GCF_001515625.1 Sinocyclocheilus rhinocerous
ATTGCAATGCTGAAAAAGCATTTTCAGTGACAATGTTTGGATTTGAAATCAAAATAATGGATAAATGTTGTGTTTGTGGTAAACAGCAACGGATCAGGAGCAGACTCCTGCGTGAAAGCTGCTTCCCCTCTCACAAGAGACACCTTAGGGGCCGTTCACATGTCGTGCCTAAAAACGCGTGGAAAACGCTAGGCGCGCCGCTTTCTGCTTTTTCCCAAAGCGTTCGGGCGCTTGCGCTCCGGAGGCGTCTGCCGTTGCTAAGCAATCATGACCTGCGCTGTCCATGAAGACGCGGAAGTTTCAGCAAAGGATAAATGGATTTGCAGCACTAAAAATCGCTTGCAGTAGCTCTACTACTAAATTTATTTAAAAAATGGCTATCCCTGTACAGCTATGATCAGCTGTTCCTTCATCTTGGCTGAGCTTTCAATGTTGTTACGGGAAAGGATGAAGCTGATTGGTTGGTTCTTGTCACATGACCCGCGGTGCGCTTGCGGCATTCTGAAAAGTTGAAATGTGTTTATCTCGATGCGGCGCGGTCGCGCCTGGAAAAAATGAGCGCGTCGCTTCCATTATGAGCGCGCCTGCCGCGCGTCTACATTTGAAATAACGAACTTGAGCGCGCAAAAGACGCGATATATGAACGGCCCCTAATACAGCTATAGAAGTTATTCATTCCAGAGCAGTGAATGATTTTCTGTTTTTATTTTATTGTTTGGGTCATATTAACAGCGTAGACTGCAGTATAGGTAATCTATAATACACTGCTGTCACAGATCTAATATAAACATGTGATTTCTTTCCTAGCTGTTTACCTTCACAGACATAACCAACTGTTTTTGTAACTCATGTGTGTTTTTAACACAAACTTTTGTGTATTTGACAGTTTAAGCGCAATAAGACATGAAAGAGAACTTAGTTTAGTACTCCATGCCGTGTGATGGCCACTTTTTATGCGCACGCTTCAGATGTGTGCGCTCAAAAAAAACATCTATCAGAAGTTTAAACTAATATGGTTTAAAATGCATGATTTCAGTGCGATAGACATGATAATCAAAACCAAACAGATGTTTTTAGCAGACATCTGATATACAGCTGTAAAGGTACAGCCCTACTCTGGAAAAGGGGGCAGGAAGCAGCAGGTCATTTGCATTTAAAGAGACATGCATGAAAACAGCGTGTTTCCACTTCCACTCAAAATAGGCATTTTCAAAATGATATAATAAATTATCTGTGGGGTACTTTGAGCTGAAACTTCACAGACACATTCTGGGGACACCTGAGACTTATATTACATATTGTAAAAAGGGACATAATAGGTCCCCTTTAATACGTCTTAAAGGCACAGAACAAACAGTTTGTTTAATTTTAAAGGAACAAAGACAGGTTCAGACAGGTTCATGACTGTTTTGCTTCAATAGGTGTTGACTGACATTTTAAATGGAATCAGATCCACAGCTGGCTAGTACATAAAAGAAGATTTTTTTCATTAGATAGACAAAAACAGTTATGATGCACAGAAGCAAATCAGTCATACAGGTTTGGAACGACATGAGAGTGAGTAAATGATGAGAGAATTTTCATATTTGGCTGAACTATCCCTTTGAAGTGACAAAAAGTGTTGAATACGGTCACATTAATTGGCATTCAAATTATGTCTCATCGGTTCTTCTGACTCATCAACAAACTTAAAAGCCAAAAGTGGGCGCATTTCTCCAATAATCCAGAAGGAACTGACCCGGAGTCCTCGCAGAGTTTCGACTTCCTCTCGACCTCCTCGACACATCAGCTTCTGAATCTTCACCAAGAGGAGCTGCTGGGCTCTGGGGAGGAGGTGACAGCTAAGTTCACTTTACAGCTTCTCGTCACAGCCAACAGATATAAAAATGCACGCCCACACACTCACCTACGCACTGACAAGACAATCTGCAGGTGTGTTTTTAACACAAACTTTTGTGTATTTGACAGTTTAAGCGCAATAAGACATGAAAGAGAACTTAGTTTAGTACTCCATGCCGTGTGATGGCCACTTTTTATGCGCACGCTTCAGATGTGTGCGCTCAAAAAAAACATCTATCAGAAGTTTAAACTAATATGGTTTAAAATGCATGATTTCAGTGCGATAGACATGATAATCAAAACCAAACAGATGTTTTTAGCAGACATCTGATATACAGCTGTAAAGGTACAGCCCTACTCTGGAAAAGGGGGCAGGAAGCAGCAGGTCATTTGCATTTAAAGAGACATGCATGAAAACAGCGTGTTTCCACTTCCACTCAAAATAGGCATTTTCAAAATGATATAATAAATTATCTGTGGGGTACTTTGAGCTGAAACTTCACAGACACATTCTGGGGACACCTGAGACTTATATTACATATTGTAAAAAGGGACATAATAGGTCCCCTTTAATACGTCTTAAAGGCACAGAACAAACAGTTTGTTTAATTTTAAAGGAACAAAGACAGGTTCAGACAGGTTCATGACTGTTTTGCTTCAATAGGTGTTGACTGACATTTTAAATGGAATCAGATCCACAGCTGGCTAGTACATAAAAGAAGATTTTTTTCATTAGATAGACAAAAACAGTTATGATGCACAGAAGCAAATCAGTCATACAGGTTTGGAACGACATGAGAGTGAGTAAATGATGAGAGAATTTTCATATTTGGCTGAACTATCCCTTTGAAGTGACAAAAAGTGTTGAATACGGTCACATTAATTGGCATTCAAATTATGTCTCATCGGTTCTTCTGACTCATCAACAAACTTAAAAGCCAAAAGTGGGCGCATTTCTCCAATAATCCAGAAGGAACTGACCCGGAGTCCTCGCAGAGTTTCGACTTCCTCTCGACCTCCTCGACACATCAGCTTCTGAATCTTCACCAAGAGGAGCTGCTGGGCTCTGGGGAGGAGGTGACAGCTAAGTTCACTTTACAGCTTCTCGTCACAGCCAACAGATATAAAAATGCACGCCCACACACTCACCTACGCACTGACAAGACAATCTGCAGCAGGCAATAGACAATGTTCACACTTGTTTTGAAACCACTATAATGGCCACTCAGTTTTCAGTCCTCACCTGGAGTAGCTCGGTAAGGTGCCTCTCTCCGTGTCCTTGTTGGTGAAAGGGTCCACGCGGGCGCACAGCCACTCACATTTGCCCTGGTGCATGGTGTCCAGAACATGGAGCACCTCGTCACATCGTACGTTCAGTGAGCAGTTGTCCAACTGGCTGGAGATGTTCAGATTGAGACGGATGTAGAAAGAGTCTCCGGATACCACTGTGCCATCTTCAATGTCCTTCAGCAGCCGCCTGTAGCCTGGAAACAAGAAAGCAGGGTCAAAACAGGGACCCAATAAAGAGCACAAGAGCCACTGAGGTGCTGAGAAGTGACCCTGAGAACAGTTTGTTGTGCATGCAACTGAACACAACACTGAATAAGATGGGGTGTGTAATGGAAACAGAGGAGCAGCACATTTGATTCAGACACAGCTGTCGGCTAAAAGACCAAAGCCTCGTCTTTTCTTTAGAGTGTGAATATGTTATTAGGTTCCTCCCAGAGTGGCGTAGGACTTTTTGAAGTATTGGGCCTTCTAACCTCCTCTTATGCACACTGAACTCTTAAAAAAAAGCATCCTCTTTTTAAGAGAGGTCTGAGCTCACCATCATAGTTAGACTTGTAATGGAGATGCACTTGTCCGGTGCATCTCTGCAGGGTCCAGTGAGTTTCCTCTTTGGTGCAGGTGTCCAAAGCCACACTCTGAGCTTCTCCACGAACATTGCCTTCCAACTAGGGGATAAATGGAACCAAGCGGGAAAAGATTACCACTACTACAGCAGCTTTTTTGTTATTTTGGTTGTGGAACATATGCAGGAGTTCAATCCCACCATTAAAAGATGATGTCCGACTTTAACTCCGGCCTGGTCTGTTTCAGAACCAGACTGGACAGAGGACACAAAGATGCCGCTATCATTTCCACCAATCAGAGTGATGTCCGACAGAAGGTTTTCTCCGGAGAGAAAAAGACTCTGCACTGGCCGCAATGTGTTTTGCGGAGGGCCCGAGGTCAATGAAGGACGAAACGGTCTGGAGAAAGAAAAAGGGCGCATACACAGATCAAAGAGGAGTGATAATATAGATGTACAAATTGACATGACAGAGAGAAGATTTATTTCTCAAGGTCGCCAAAATGGAAAGTTGATTCACCGCCTCATGGAATGATTATAAATAACACTATGATTATAAGTAAACATCAAAATACCTCTCCAAAGAGAATTTCCTGAAGATGTTATTGACTTGCTCCAGATCATACGAGTCCATTGTCTCAGACTGGTGGGAAGATGAAGATGAATGGATGGATGAAGGCCCGTAGGAGGAAAAGTCTAAGTCATGGTCATCTACAGTAAAGAAAGAGACATTTTTACAAAGGAGGCGAGTCACTTAAGTGTATGATTTAGCGGTGAGTGGGTGAAGTAAATTGATTTATGCGTGTTCATACCCATGTCGGCATTGTCTCCACTGTCAGTATCTGCAGTGTCTGAAATGGGAATACTGAAAGAGAGATACAGCATAGTGAACTTTACTCTACAATGCCACCAACAATTCACTATGACTTTACCAAAGTTGGGAAATGCATCCTAAATAATCCACAAATAAGTAACAATATCCATTTAACTTTTTGTTACAATTACACCCGTTCAAAATGCTGTAAGACAACTAGTTTTAAAAACAAATTTCATAGTTTATACAAATCAGACACATTGAACTAACCATGATAATTAGGAACTATCCATGGTTTTACGAGTGTTTGCACTAGAAAAACTCATTCTTAACAAGTACTGTTGTTTTACACAGAAAATAATATATAAAGCATTAGGTATAAACACATTTTAATTGAATGTGTACTGTGTGTAAGGTAAAATAATAATAATTTACATATATTTATTTATGTAGTTTGCATTATTGTTTATTTTATTGATTTATTCAAGTCAGCATCTAAGACTATTTAATGGCAAGAACTCAATAAATATATTTTAAATGTTTAGCAATAATACATGTTTTATAAAAACAAGTCAGCATGGTCTTACTATAAACACCGCTGTTAAACCAGGGTCACTATGGAATATGGTAAACATATCATTAATAATAGAAAGTATATTCTTTTCTTTTGATCAGTGTGTATGTTACATAGAGCTCTGATTTGAATTACCATTTGTATTGAGAGTTTGGGTTCTCCTTGCTTCTCCTGACAATGGAGTTCTGGTCTGGAGGCTCAGGCACGGTGGACAAGATACTGTCATTACGGCATCGCAGCTGAAGAGACAAGCACAAACACGCCATTTGCCTTCAAATTAAAGCTACTTGGAGAGATATACAAATTAGATGAAAATGCATTAAAGCCTACATTTTTATAGCAGATCTCTGCAGGAGAAATCACTGCACTGGCACTGTTAAGACTTATGTGTTCAGTAGCTGCAGGTTCTAACAGATCTCCATTTGTGAAAGGCATGGCTATAATGAAAGATGAAATAAAAGGAAACCAAGCTTACAGGAAATTCTTTTTGAAAACATTCAGTGAACAATACCATACAATAACTACATATGTGACCCTGGAGCACAAAACCAGTCTTAAGTCGCTGGGGTATATTTCTAGCAATAGCCAAAAATACATTGTATGGGTCAAAATTATTGATTTTTCTTTTATGCCAAAAATCATTAGGATATTAAGTAAAGATATTTTGTAAATTTCCTACTGTAAATATATTAAAACTTCATTTTTGATTAGTAATATGCATTGCTAACAACTTCATTTGGACAACTTTAAAGGCGAATTTCTCAGTATTTAGATTTTTTTTCCACCCTCAGATTCCAGATATTCAAATAGTTGTATCTCGGCCAAATATTGTCCTATCCTAACAAACCATACATCAATGGAAAGCTTATTATTCAGCTTTCAGATGATGTATAA
>NW_015625581.1:906642-922063 GCF_001515625.1 Sinocyclocheilus rhinocerous
CCAGATATTCAAATAGTTGTATCTCGGCCAAATATTGTCCTATCCTAACAAACCATACATCAATGGAAAGCTTATTTATTCAGCTTTCAGATTAGGTATACATCTCAATTTTGAAAAATTGACCCTTATGACTGGTTTTGTGGTCCACCCTGGTCCACACATATTAACTTCAAGTTCACACGCAGCACCGTCAGAGCTCTTTAAAAACATTTTACCTTGGAATTGAGGACTTTTGGGTCCAGCGGCTGGAGATTTTGGTCTGTTAATCTAATAAATGAGAATGACAGGCATTAGGATGCAGAAATATTCTTGAACAAAGATGTACAATGAGAGATTTAAAGACACAGCTTCAAGTTTGTACTTACTCTGCCCTTAAGGTTACTTCTGCGTTGGAGCTTAGGCTCTTGATCATCAACAGTGTCTTCTCCAGAGTCCTCTGAAGGTCCTCCTGTATTTCCATCAGGTTGCCCAAAGTGCTGAGCTATAATTAGTGGAGTAATGTCTCGTGGCAGACTCTGAGGGGGAAATATCATGATAAAATAAGAAAAATATAACAACAGCCAATTAGCCAATAACTGATATGGTGATAAAATACTATGAACAAAGTCCTTCTAGTTTCAAAGCGGGGAAATGAGAAAAAACCCCACTAAACTTTCAATCACATAGATCATTTCTCACCTGATCCAAACCATTTTCTTTGGCCATCCGTCTCAGTTTGCACTCCAGGTTGACTATCTTGGCTTCTTTGCGTACAATTTCAATTTGAAGTTCATCGCTCCTCTCTTCCAACTCCCGTATTTGCTTGCGGTACTTGTCTTTGTCAATCAGACATTGAGACACGAGGTGTTGAGCATCATCTCTTGACTTGAAAGCCTGTAGGACCGAGAAAACTATCCTATATCGATAGCCCTTTTAAGTAACAGGAAATGAACTAATCCAAAGCCATCAGTAGGAACATTAGTACTCAACCTGGTCCCGCTCACGTTCAACCTCTTCCAGCTGCACCATGACCGTATTCATGCGGTTCTTGTACATTTCGCAGTCCTTCACCAAAGTGGAGCACTTCAATTCAAGGTCCTCCTTCTCTTCCAGGTACTGTGCATTATTAGATTAAACATTTCTCATATAAACCCATCAATAGAATAAAGAGCAAAGTGGCATCATTCAAAATTGTCTCACATGACCCTGAGAGGAAACCTTACTGTTAGAAAACTCAAACGCAACAGTTTGTAGGATTTCGTTTCAGCATATTATTAATACCTACCCCTCAGACCATCATTCCACACTAAACAGTTTCATGCGACTCAAACCTTGCTGACTGCATGTTGAAGAGACAAAGCTTCATCATTTACAGAGAAAACTGCTTTGTTACGGCATAAATTTCCATTTTGTTGTTGCAGAAATTTCCATTGCACACCAACACTTTCAAACAAGGATTACTTTCCATGTCAATAAACAAACAAACACTAACATATATTTGGGAATGTGGGATGTCTGGCTTTAACAAGCACTACACGCATTAAACTTGGTTGTAGTGTTAAGAGAGATGCTGGTAAGCTATACAAGACTAACTCAAATGTTCTTTTTTTTCTTTTGTGGCTGAAGTAGGCCTTCAACACTCTAAGATGTACATGTTATGCAGATTCTGAGAAGTAGAACATTTGAAAAGCTCCAAAAGAGGGCTGACTGTGATAAGAAGTCACTGCCGCCACCCCTCCCCCTCCCTTCCTGTCTTAGCCCGAATTCTGACACTTTTCACACGTCACTTCAGATGCGCTTCTAATTAGAGCTGCAGCACATTGCAGAAGGGGCCACTTAGAGCAGCCAGTCCTCATCAGCCTCTGTCACTTCTCGTTCATGTGCGACAAGAGAAAAAACCTTTGCCTACACTTCATTATTTCTAGCCGTTAACTAAAAACTCTCATGCTGAGACCATATTAAATACGCTTAATCCACCGTGAGGCCAATGTAATATCACATTTGGCATGTTCATTATGAGGGCATTTGATCATTCGAGATGTGACCGAATTGACCAATACGACCTGACGCTTAAGGTCTCTGCCAAAAGTGAGCTGTCCCCCTAGACAGCCTTTTCAGGCACTATACAGTTGGTGGACTTATAGTGTTTCAAATAGCAAGCAGCAAAGTTATGCTGCCATATAAGATGACTCATTTTTTAGCAAAAATCTATTGCATTGCTTGCAGATAAGGTAATTGCTAGTTGCAATGCATCTAGCTCGCAAATGAATAAAGCCTACTTATAATATTTCATTAAATACGGATACAAAGTCGTTCCTCTTTTTTAATGCTATTTTCATAGCAAGAACAGGAAAGCATAGTTTAAAAAAAGATACATCACTATGAAACACACTACAGTTCAAAAGTTTGGGTCAGTAAGATTTTTTTATATTGTTGAAACAATTGTCTTTTGCTCAACAAGACTGCATGTATTGGATTAAAAGTACAGTAAAAAAAAAAAGCTATATTGTGAATATTACTACAATTTAAAATAACTGTTTTTTATTTGAATATATGGTAAAATGTAATTCATTCCTGTGATAGAAAAGGCTGAATTTTCAGCATTATTACTTCAGTGTCACATGATCCTTCGGAAATCATTCTAATATACTGATTTGCTGCTCAACAAACATTTCTAATTATTATCAATGTTGAAAACAGTTGTGCTGCTTAATATTTTTGTGGAAACTGTGATACATTTCTTTTGATACATACACTGTTTAAAAGAAAAGTGTGTATTTGAAACTATTTTTGAACTATACTACAAATATTTTATTTTGTCACTTTTGATCAATTTAATACATCCTTGCTGAATGCAAGTATCTAAAAATATATGTACAGTATGTATTGTAAAGTAAAACAATCAAACAAACAAAAAAGACTTACTGACCCCCAAACATTTGAGTGGTAATGTATTTCATTTTGATATTTGACAATTAAAAAAAAAAATAATTTTTGTGAGTTTTCATTAGTAATTAAAAATAGTGTATTTATTTACCCAACATTTGTGTGTGCTATGAAAGGGGCTTGAAGCTGAAATTATTTATTTCAGTATAAGGCTGGTCCTAACCTTGTCACGGAGATCCTCGGCCTGTCGGACCTCTTCGTGCAGGTTATAGAGTCTGTTGACTAGCTCCTGACGATCTTCTAGAGCCTCCTGTCGGTCATGCTCCAGGATATCCAAGATGGCCTTGTCTGAATCAGGTAGAGGCCCGGGCTGTGCATACAAAGAAACAAAACAAGCATACAAAACAACTTTAAGTAACCTTTCCCAACTGCTTGCTTTCCGCTCTCTTCTATTTACTGTGATGCAAAAAGCGTCTTCACCTGTATGATGGACTGCAGCTCCTGGAGTTTGATCTTCAAGACCTCATTCTCTCGCTCCAGCTCAAATATCTGCTCTCTCCGAGGTCGGTTCTCAATGTCATTCTTCAATTTCAGAGATTGCCTCCTTTCCATTTTGCACTCCTCCTCCACCTTGTTCAACTTGTGCTTTAGTTGGTCAATCTAGAGGAAATAGAGAGAGAGCAGTCAACATTTGTATCCCACATAGTCAAATCATTCGTGTAAATATGAGTGACCCATCACTTTTAGCAGTAAATACAGAAGACAGAGAGATTTCTAAAGACAAAAATCAACTCGAATAATCCTGCAATGCTTGCAGAAGCCCTCTGACCTCTAGCTGAAGGTCTCGGCTCCTCATCACAGCCATATTCTTCTCCTCGCTGAGCTGGGCATATCGCATAGCCAGCTGATAGTTGTCATCCTTCACCTTCATAAGTTCATCGTTATAGTTATTACGCTCTTCTTTCATCTTATTGTAGCGTTCCTGGAAAGTATGCAGCTCCTGGTTGGCCAGTCGAAGCTTCTTGTGCTCATCTTCTAGCGTGCGGCATTTGGTCATGATATCCACCCGCTGCACGTCTTTAGCCTTGGACTGCTGCTGAAGCTTTATGACTTCATTCATTAAAAACTGGATTAGCCCTTCCTGGCCCTCTTCCACTACAGGAAAAAAACAAAATACAGTCAATTAAACACTGCTGCACAAAAAAGTACCATGGTATTCTTGAAGTGTCATGCAAATATCTATATATTATCTGATATATTTATAGTAATTATTTATCACCACCTGACACCATTAGTGTACCATAGTAGCACCACAGTAATTGTTTATAAGGCTACTGCACAAATCTGAAAGGGGATTTATGGCAGATGCTCATCCCAGAGGGTGAGCAGGTGGAAGGCAACAAACATTTTTAAGGCATGGTCGTAGGTCATTTATATGGGCAACATTTTAATTTAAAAGTGGCTCACCGACTATAGTGGAACATCTGCGTGTAGGCTCCTTCCCCGTGACGAGTTTGTAGAGGTCAGGGTAGTACAACTCTAAACTCTCTAGAAAAACCACATAGCCTCGCTCTCCCTTTGTGTGCAGGATATCCAACAACCGACCTGAAACATAAACCACTGCAGCATGACTCTTGTTGAACTGAAAAAAGTGCAATGCGTTATTTCTACCTGATGTGACCTTTATAGATTACTTTATGCTAATGTGATCAGGATGAATCATTATCAGAAAGTGTTTATTTTTTTTCATCTAAATTTAGTCAATATTTTGTCATGTCATATACGTATATATATTATAGGTACATTTTTCACTCTTGGCTAAAATGCCATCTAATCTTACAGTAGTTAATTAGCTGACAAGACTAACTGTGTGTGTGTAACATTTTGTTATATATATATATATATATATATATATATACACATAACATATATAAAAAGAAAAGGAAACATGAATTTCTAGTGTATTTATGCAAGTCAAAAATAAAAATGTTAGTGAGACTAAAAAGTTGTTTGTTATATTTGGAACAATTTAAAAGGGAATGAAAAAAAGCAGAGAAATGGAATAATAATAAAATAAAATAAAATAAAATAAAATAGGTTTTCAGTTTGTTTATGAAAATTAAATAGCAAAAAGTTTAGCAACACTTAATAATATTTAATAATATACTTCATATTTAGTAATATACTTAGTATACGTATATATATTATAGGTACATTTTTCACTCTTGGCTAAAATGCCATCTAATCTTACAGTAGTTAATTAGCTGACAAGACTAACTGTGTGTGTGTAACATTTTGTTATATATATATATATATATATATATATATATACACATAACATATATACATACAGAATTTACAGAATACAAACAAGAAATCATGATTTTTAGCTATATGACACTTTTTACAGAAAATGTTATACTGTTATTGCCTGTAACATCTTGTGGTCCATGAAAATGAGTATATAAATTATTTAAAAAATATAACTATTTGAAATGAAAGTAGCAGAAAAAAATAATGACTTTGGACACCAAATGTACCTGTAATTATAGAATCACCCATATATACATATATACTTTGGAAATCTCTTTTCTAAATGCATGCTATACTGATCTTATTGTGAACGATTCATCCGTTCTGCTGAAGAAAAAAAAGTCACCTACATCTAAGATAGTAAGATGTAAATTAACATCATTAACAGCATTTTCACTTTTGGGTGAACTATCCATTTAAACATGCATGAGCATGCATGAAATATAAATAAATAAAATGAAAAGAACAGTCAATCTCTGACATTACTGATTATGATCAGATTTTTTTAAATATATAATAATATTATTATTTTTTCCATTATTGTTGATGAAACAAAAAAACTATGAAATTTTGTTCATGAAATGAACTGTAATATCAAATAATTTCTAGGCTAGATTAAATAAAACTAGGTCCTCAGACTGTCAGGGTCCTGCAAACATGCTTATCCAAATGATATTATTCAATCAGTCTTATTGCTTAAGGGGCACACAGGTCGACCATCCTGTACATAGCTGACAGCTTAAGTACTGACTGTGTTTGGTATAATATTAAGAAGGTTTAATTTGAGTTTTAAGATCCTTCTGAATGACTTTAACATCCATCATGAAAGAGACAATTGAAAATTAACCTCAGATCTTGAAAAGAAAGAAAGGAAATAAGAACATTTAAACTTTGAAAACAAGCGTATTCCATTACAAACACTGTATCAGCCACTGAGTATATATTTTGAATAATGTTAATAATTTTTTTAAAATGTGATTATGTATTTATCCACTTTGTTGCAAGTGTGAAACAGCAGCAGGCTTGCAGAGAGAGCTCCGCCCCCACACGATCTTCTGATTGGCTGTGATTTGTGATTGATTGTGTTGCATCTCATGGAAATATTGCGCCTGGTGTGCACAGACAAATTGCTCATCGCATTGTGTTTGGTTAAACTCTGTAGTGTTGCTGTAGCAGGAATGTCCAGATTTGTCTTTGATGAAAGCAGTGCATTGTATTTTAACTCACTAGAGAAAGTCGCGGCACAAAAAGTACTTGAAAGATCTTCTGTATTACGTGCCAAACTGCCGGTCCCAGAGGGAAAAGAGAATCATTAGGGGGCTGTGAAAATCCCAGCCGTGGTAAACAAGCATTTTGATGTGCTGCTTTGTGACAAACAAACAGTGCAGACTTTAGCAAGCTGCTCGGGCAAAATCCCTGTCATCCGTTTTGCCTGTGGCCGTTGGGAAGTTGAAAAATGACACGGAGGTTCAGGAAGGAGTCGTTGGGAAAGAAAAACTACAGCGGCAGCTGACAGGATTAAAAGCGTCCATTCATCATCACATTACACCACTGGAAAAACACAGTGAAAGATGGGGTGACCGAGTAACTGATTGATGATGTGATTTGCATGTAAATGTTTTCAGCATTGAATTTGCATTTCCATATTCCACGGTGTTTAGTACTTTCTGTCACCGGCATCTATGAATGTTGATGTCTCTGCAATACGATTTGGAGGGTAAAACCAACCTTGGGCGGATCCGTATCATATCATAAACAATGCTAGGGTATGCGCTTAAGCGGACAGGAAAACACTGAATAATACCTGCTCGGTTGACTTTGGACTCCAGCAGGCGAGAGTTGAGCACCTCGTCTTCGTCTTGTTCGTCGATGACCTTGCATTGGCGCAGATATGAGGTCAGCTTGTTGGGGTTCATGAAACGGCACAAGATGTACCGGTTCTTCTCGGCATTTTCCCACAAAGCCGCCCCGTAGTCTAGCAAGTTCATTGAGCCTCCGTTCTCCATTCCTGCAGAGGCCTCTATGAGACGAGAATGGGAGAGAATACATTTTTAGATTCGGTTTCGAAACTCCTTTCACACCCAGAGCATTGACAGCACATCAGATAAAAAAACTAACTTGTTATTGCATGCTCAAAGATAAACGTGTCCATTCATCCATGAAAAATGGATCGACATGATTCCTCCATGCAGTTTTATGGTCTAAAGTGACCATACACATGACCAAACACTGAACACTAAATATAAAATATAATTAGGACTGCACGATTAATCAAAATAAAACCACATTTTGTGATGATAAAAATAAAACCAAGCCTGTGATGAAATGTATTTTGTGTCTCAGAGTGACTCGGTCATGCATTTGGCAATGCAACAATGCAACCAAACTTATAATGAGAAGTGCTTATAAACCAACTGCTGTCAATAAAAGAGAAGTTTTAGGGGCTCCTTGTGGCAAAATTAAAGTCTGGTGGTTTAACCTTTGAAAATGAAGAAATTAAGACAAGCATAATTATTATCATTGTAATTTTGACAGTTATATTGCAAAATAAAATGATTGTATTATTTTATTTATATTATTTTTTTTAAACTTGATTTGTTTTACTGTAAAATATTAGAAAAAAGTGATATGCTGGTTTATTTATTTATTTTATTATTATTATTATTAGAGAGTTAGTCACATTGATATATAATCACAAAATTTTGACCACATTTTGTGCCCTACAAACAAGCACAGAAAAGCAACTTTTTTTTCTCCCAAAAATTACATTTTTTCTCCCAAATCATGCAGCTCTAAATATAATCAATAGTTTCAAAACAATCTTCCATTTCTGCTGACGTCACTGACCATGCAGGCTTTAATCAGGGTAGATCATGAATTTTACAATGATGAAAATGAGGCTGTAAGGGCATAGACTTATAGTCTTTACAATGTAAACCACACATCATCTTTAACTCACAAGTTTCAAAATTATTTTTGGGAATTTTTGTCAGATGTTTTGTCAGCTGAACAACTGGTTAAAGAGCAATACAATTAATTTAACAAAGTGAATTTCTATCCCATACCACACTACATGTTTTCTACTGTTTTCATGTTGACTTGTTTGCTCAAATGTTGATTATAGTTTATTTAAATGCAAAATGAACTTCTTGTTACAACAGATTCATACAATATACAAAAACGTGTTAGTAAACTGCCACTGACACTTGCAAATGTATAATTTTTAAATTACAATGATTGTTTCCACAATTGTAGAATTACTTTCACACCACTACCTTTAATACCCATGTATTATCTTTAAATATCTTCTCTACAATGTCAACAATAAAACACAATTCATGCAATAGTGATCTGCAGCTGTGGCAGCTTTGCGCCACCATAATGACACATTTGTGTCCTGTGGCGAGCATCATGTTTCTGTGTGCAGTCACACACTGCCAAGTTTCAGAGAGGTGAAATAAAACATATCTTTTTTTGAAACGTGTGGACAGTGGCTGTGAAGATGCCACAGCACATGACTGAAGCGGTTCGTCTCCACTAGTGCTGAACTGAGCTGAAAATCTTCTGAATATCTGATGGCTGCAGCACACAAGCGTGTGAATCAACTGTGTACTGTACCTGGATCCCAGATTGCAGCACAGTGATTAATGATCAAATGTTATGAATAGCAAAAGCAGGGCTGCAGATGGCAGATAAAACGCTGATATAGGCTATACATAAGACAGTTTAAGGCACAAATATCTTGAAATCAAGTGAACACTTAAATGTGCAAGCACTTATGAATGGTCACTGCTCATTTTTTACTAGATTCATATGTTCATGGGTTTATTAATGTAATTATTATCTTTGAGAACATTGCTCTGTATGCATCTTAAAAAGATGAATGTCTGTGTGTGTTGTTTTCCTCCATACAATGGAGGTCAATGGTCACCAAAACTGTTTGGTGCAATTTCTTCAAAATATCTTCTTTTTTGTTCCACAGAGGAAAGTCATTCAAGTTTGTAATGACATGAGGGTGCATAAATTCGGACGGAATTTCATTTTGGTGTGAACTACATAGGCCAACAATAAAAAACACACACACACAGCGGAAACAACAGAGGAACGTAACCTGTGTCAACAGCTCTTGGACAGATTGACACTCGATTGCAAAAACACGAGCAACATAGAAACCGCCTAGCAACCACCTAAATACAGTAGCAAATAAAGAAATTCCCCCATTTCAGTGTTGTTGAATCTATATTCAACAATCAATGCTTCACATACACAAAGATTATTTAGGATCAGTAAGATTATTGTAATGTTTTTGAAAGGAATCTCTTTTGCTCACCAAGGTTGATCATAAATACAGTAAAAATACTAGTATTTTGAAAATTACGTTTTAAAATATCTGTTTTCTATTTTTAAGATATTTTAAAAATGTTAATGTATTTATTGTCGAATGAAGCTTCAGAAATCATTCTAATATGCAGATTTGATGCTCAATAAACATTTCTTATTATCATCAATGTTGAAAACAGCTGTGCTGCTTAATATGTATGTGGAAACATTTTTTCAGGATTCTCTGATGAATAGAACATTCAAAAGAACAGCATTTATTTCAAATAGAAAATCAATTTAATGCATATTTTCTGAATAAAAGTTCGTTTAAAAAGATAAATCTGAACCTTTGGTTGTAAACTGAACTTTTTAAGACTTTTACATCACGTCATCCTTATTACACGGTTCATTATCTGATGGCGAAAAAGCATTCCTGACACAGTCACCATATCACAGTTCCATTCTTTGGAAGAAACTAAATTACAGTGAAACTGATAAATGATGAGACTTTCTCTGGGGAGAACATTTTGATGTCTGTCACACCTACTTTGACGAGACAATACAATGTGTCTTTCTGTCTTTTTCTGGCCTTTGAGTCAATTTATTCCTGACAAAAAAAAAAAAAAAGTTCCAGCATGCTTATGACCTCTCATATTTTCCCTGCTTTTCTATGTGACATAAATGTAAATTAATGTGCAGTAACATATTAACACAAGGCTCTGCATGACAAATTTCTCTGCATACATTTTTGCGGCAAACAGACGAATTGAAGGTGCAGCCGGCCCCCTTCGGCTGCATAATAACAGCATTGTTCTCCAGCGCTCCATGGGCCTTTGCAAATGAAATCAAACCATTACTACTGATATGCCCACACACGCTTTTGCATATTCCTGTGTATCTATCGTCCCGAACTCCATTCCTATATCTGCCCTTTCGCTTTTGCCCCCTAGGCTCTGGAACAGCTGCGTATGTGAGCGCAAACCGACTGTAATGGCCTCACTTCCCCATCCCTACCAGACAGGAGACATTCGATCAGACCTCAGTGGGTTTCTGGTTAAAGGGAAGGAAGAACTGCAGACTTTAGCCAGCGTTTGCCATTTTTACGTGCAGTATCTAATGTGGGAGGGATGAAGACATGTCAAATATGCCACATCAGGAGTCATGCATCTAATATTAGCCATGTTGTTTAAAAAAAGCAAAGACAGCTTCTCATTTTTGGAAATCAGAGAAACGCGTGGGAGAGTGTGTGAGTAAAGTTTTGAAAGCAATTGAGGGCGAGAGCATTCTCCCACGACGAAAAGGCCCCCCCCCCCTTTTTACAAGATCAACATCACTCTTGTTTGGGAAATGAAGGGTTTCTCCCCCACATTTTAGCACAATGATTAACAGCGACATACTGTCATTTATCATGTCGGCTTTGTGTTCGTGTCAGGACGTGACTCAGCCGAGTCAAAAATTAAAGCATCACGTACAGCGGTTCACCCTGACAGACACACAAACACGCAGTCCACCCCCACCTCCGTCTTATACCTTGACCAGATTTCCTCTTAACTTATTTTGGAGTTAGTGAGTAAGAGAGCGCTCTTCACTTCCTCATTTCATTAGCAGGTGTTTAACTCAAGCCTCATAAAAGGAGAAATGTTGGGAGCACATTTAAAGTTGCACAGCAGAAGTGATACTGAAGTATATTTAAAATTCAAATTATCAGGAGATCAACTTCTACTTACCAGAGTAAATCAATATACTTATAGTGCATCTACATCAGTGTCTAGGTGCGTCTGAACATCTGAAAGTCGCTGTCCAGTCAACTTATTTACTATAAATTATCCCAGTATGGGATAAGTAATTGAAATTGCATGAATTTGGATACAGTTCCTAAATATATAATGCATTTTGTATTATGTTACATTTGCGTCACATCTGGAACAATGGAAAAACTACCTGGAATCTGATCTGACCACTGAGACACATTGAATAAAATTCTGATTTGATTTCAAACCACATATGGTTTTGGATAGATTTTTTAAATATTCAGTAAAGCTGCATTTATTTGATTAAAAACTAAAAACAACTGTTTTCAATTTGAAAGTATTTTTTAAATTTAATTGACTCGTGATGAAAAGCTGAATTTTCAGCATCATTACTCCAGTCTTCAGTGTCACATGATCTTTCAGAAATCATTCTAATATGTTGATTTGCTGCTCAAGAAACATTTGTATTATTAATAATGTTGATAACAGCTGTGCTGCTCAATATTTTTGTGGAAACCATAATTTTTTTTTTTTTTTATTTTTTTTATTTTAAAGAATTTAAAGTTTAAAAAAACGTTAGAAAAATAAATTTTGTTAGAAATCTTATAGAAATCTTTTGTAACATTATACATTTCTTTACTGTATCTTCTGATTCATTTAATGCATCCTTGCTGTATAAATTTCTTTCAAAAGAAAAAAATACTAAATTGAACCGAGTTTTGCTGCCTGGTTGAAGAAAATCAAGGACCTAGAGTTTTGTGCTTGTTTAACAGAAGAATATTTACATTTTTTCAAGTTCACTGAGCATCTAAGAACAGTGAAATTGTATGTTACATCTACAGGTTGTTTAGCTCTGCACCACGCTGCCGTCTGTCCCTGTGGGACCCTGCTTGATTGATTTTCAGTCATGTTAAAAACTAGCGCAAAACCGAGTTAGCGGAAGCCCTTACCACGTGCTCCTGTGGCTCCATCCGATTTTAGAAAAAACCACAAACCAAAAGCGTCTCAACAGCCAATGGCCTGCAACCCTGCTCCTCCATGCTACCAGTTTGGGGGAACTGCACCAAGCTGTTTTGTGTGAAAGTGAAACACGCTACAGCAGTTCTGATGTGGGGCCTTGACTGAAATTTTACTATCTAAATATTAGGGTCAAGGGTATTCTGATATAACTAAGACTCTGCTGATGAGAAAACTAAATATAGCACTTCAGTAAGATAAAAACCTATATACGTCATGTCTTATTGCACAAACATAACAGAGCGCTACTTCCTTAAAGGAACAGTTCACGCAAAAATGAAAATAATTTAAAACACCCTCGTTGTTCCAAACCTGCATGACTTTCTTTCTGGTGGAACACCAGAGGACTTCAAAATGCCCAGAGAGAAAAGGGACGGGGTACTGTGACGCTCCAAAAATGACAAAACAAACGATGGACCATAAAAGTGGTCTATGGAACTAATGGGCAATATTCCAAGCCTTCTGAAGGCATAAAATTGCTTTTTATGAGAAACAGGCCAAAATTTCTTTCGGAAAGCCTTCCTCTCTGCTGAAGCTCTTAAATTTCACTCAGTTCATGTTCCATGTCAGGTTTGCACACCAAGTTTGACATCATTGGCATGACGTACCATATTTGAACTGTATGCAAGCAAGGCTGAGATCTGAGAACCATGGAGGAGGAGGATAAGATGTTCAGCAAGATGCTCTGAAGCTTCAGAAGACTAGGAATATATTGCATACAGTAAGTTGTATGGAGTTCTGTGGCGCTTTCTAGCCGTTATTGAAGTTTTGGACATTTGTGTGGTGCTTTGTGTTTCACAAAGGAAAGTTACAGAGATTTACATTTACATTTAGTCATTTTGCAGACGCTTTTATCCAAAGCGACTTACAATTGGGGAATACATAAAGCGATTCTTCGTAAAGAGGCAAACAGACACAGTAAGTGCTCGTAATACCAAGTTTTAGGCATTGCTCAAGTAAGTAAAATTTTTTTTAATTTAAGATTTAAAACAGCACTGGCATTTTGATTTGAACCGAGAGAATTGAACAAAGATGACAATTTTCACAATTTTGGTTTAACTATCCCTCTTAAACCTGGAGACCTAACAAAGGTCTAAACAATTAGTTTCTCATGATCATAAAAACAGCGTTCTATATAAATTTTATAGTCAAATTTGGGAAATAAAGTTTCAAGAAGTTCATAGTTTTATTTAAGAAGGAGGCATTCAAATGATAAAAAGTTAAAGTATAGGCATTTATAATATTAAACACGAAACACGAAAGAATCCTGAGAAAGAAATGTATTACGGTTTTCATAAAAAAATTAAGCAACACAACTGAACGGCAAGACTTCTTTTAAAAACATTATAAATCTTACCAACTCCTAACGTTTGAACAGTAGTGTTTATCCATATACAAGTACATTTTTTTTTTTTTTTACTTTTAATTCCCATAAAAAGTAAATTCCCATTCTGTTATTCTAAAATGTGATTTACAGCACTTACCTCTGTGACCGTGTCATTTCTGCGCAACTAACGTCAAACAAACACTGACTGTTTTCAAACATGTTTCCTAAATGCTCCCCTATCTGCAATTGGGGAGACAAATAAGACAGTGCTATTCCAGTGCTATTATTTATCAAAAACTGACTTAGTTTATTTAATAAACCAATAAATATTCAAAGGAATGAGGAATAAGATCATCTAAAGTCATCAAAGCATGCTTCCTGAATTCTTGTTGACAGTGTGCCATTGACAGCCAGCCAAACAGCAGCCTTAGATCACAAACCGCATTTCAATTTAAACATGATGACAGAATATACAGATGTAACCGAGATTTCTGAAGAATGCTACTCGCCAAGATCGATGACAGAAATATGCATTCGTTTCAAATGAACCATAAGAAATCCATTGTTTTGGGTTGAAGAGTGAGTCTGCACATTCCAGCTGTAATGCATCTGCTTGGAATCGGATACAAGACCCAGCAAACACTTAACAATTCAACCTTTGTGAGGGACGATGCCTTGCACATGAACCTAAGAGCCAATCTGATGACATTCACAATATAGAAACAGGAGCTTTCTACTCTCCCCCAGTGAGGTGTAGAGTGTGGTTGACATGGCATGCTTTTTCATGTGTATTTCTGGACTATAAAAATCTGTGCTCGCACATTTCTATTTAGCCTAGATTTCTAAGCGAAACGTCAAAATTCTCATATTGTTCAGAATGTTAATCTGTTTACACTTGAATAAAAATTAGTTTATGAACATTTTTAATGCTTAAACTTGTTTTATGACATTACAATTTTTTTAATAAAAGTCCATACAGGGCACATTTGATTTGTCTTCAAGACATGGTGGGACACCATATTTTAAGATATGTAAATAGTTTGAATCCCTTTGTAGTGAAACACTTCTTGTTTAACCAGAAAAACAGATCTCCTAAATTCTTCAGATGGTTGTCTCTAAATTTTGCCTTGCCATGTTTTCATAAAACAGCACTTTTTCAGAGTCTCACATTCATAATGCATATGGCGTGATAATATAAAAAAATGTTGTCAGTGGTACATTAAAAGCATTGTTATCATTATGCCACAGCTTGGTCTTGGGGTCAGATTAGACTTTATATTGTAAAACATTGATGCATTTCTGTTTGTTATTAAAAGGCATGATTATGTAGATTATGTATGTACCATATTATAAACAGTAGACACTTTTGAATGTCCCTTAAATGTCCTATTGTTTACTTAAGGAACTTTAAAATATATATGAAGCCTGTCTCTTATGATAAGGTTATTGACAGACTGTGGTGTTCTTGTGATGAATAAAAATGGTTCAATTTTATAAGTTCCTCAAAGAACTGACATTAATAATAATAGTTTAAAAACATTGCCTGAAGGTTCTTTAGAAATTTCCCACGGAACACAAAAACAGCAACACTTTAAATCACTAAACAGAAGTGGAATGAATAAATATAAGTATTAAAAAATTAAATTAATTAATTAATAAATAAAAGTGTCATTGCGTGTATGTTAGGGGTGTGACGTGACACTTATCCCACGAGACGAGACGAGACACGAGACTGGGTTCACAAGAACGAGACGAGACAAGATTTTTAGACTTTTTTTAAAGAATTCCTCAATGATGAAATATATAGGGAAAAATAGTCTGTTATTTA